>NC_090864.1:8570873-8823373 GCF_024217435.2 Syngnathus scovelli | reverse complement strand
CTCATTTTAAAAAGTTTGTTCCCTCCCAAAAAACAAAACAAAACAACATGCGGATTGTGAGGTACTCACCTTATTCGTGAAACACGACACAATGAAAAAGAAGCTAAAGGCGAGGCCGCAGAGATTTCTTTTCCACTGCATTTCGACCTGCCAAAACGCTGCATGACTTCTCCAGCGCAAAAACTAATAAAGGAATATTCTTAGCGTGTTTCCAAAGTACTGCACTGACATTTCACAATCGGGAAACTTCTCTCGGTTGTCACGGCACACTGACACGTCAAGGCGTCTTCAAACAAAGATCGTCTATTCAGGGAAAGTAACTTGCTGGGTCGTATGACATGAGATGATTTGTCGGAAGATTACTAAATGAATTGCTGGTAACTCTGCGGTAAAATAAATATAATGAAGTCGCATGTTGCATGAAACATGAAATTGCAGGGAAATAATTTATAAATATTTCGAAATAGTCAGGGTTTTGATATTTTGTTTGACTCAAAGATCGCATATGTAAGTCACGTGATGTGGAGGAAGTTTCCTTGTTTACAGGCGTGTGACTGAGCTGCTTCGGACCCATTCAAGGATGTTGTGCAGTCATGGCCTTTATGAAGACTAAAGAACGAACGAAAGAAAGGTCGGTAGAAGATAATCTTGCTCTTTTCGTGTCGCGACGTGTCATTGCAGGGAATGACTGTGGTGCTCTCGAATGCGTGGATGAAGTTGCAATAGAACAAAGTCAAGCTGAATGACAGATGCCGAACGTCTTTGTGCCGCTAACATAATTGGACGGGTTTGCAATCGTGCAAATGGAGAAGGATGACAGTGCAGGCTTTTGGGAAGTGGAGTGTTTGCTATTGGCTGGTTTTGCTGCAGGATGTTGACAACGTTGGCCTATGAGGTCCAAAAATGCAAAAGTAATAATAACTTTTTATGTAATTAAATTACAAATGCCAATTTTATTGAATGCTGCAATGTTCTTTATCAGCTACAAAATGGGGGTTGACGTTTTGATCAGTGCAATGCAGTTCGACACTACAGAAACTACAACCACGATAATAAATTTGAAAAAAAGAATATTCCACTCATATCCTAGTTCAAAGTGCTGTTCGGGTTGGATTAAGCAAATTGTGACGTGTATAATATATTAGATTACCTGTTTAACATGTAGGTTTAGTATTCAAATAGGTATTCCAATAGTGTGCAAATAATTTTGCATCGCATTTCAAGAAATATTTGTATACTGCAGTATGCTATGGACTATATTCCACCAGAATGTTTTTGCAATGACAATAAAGATTGCAATTTTGAGTCAAACGAATTTATTTTCAGCAATGTTCGTGCGATTAAAAGCTATCAAACCTGACCATCTAGTATGACGCACCACCCACTTTTTGGCAATGGATGCAAAAATAGATAATTTCCCTGACAATACATTTCTTGGATAAGTAAAGTGAAAGAAAAAAAAAACTGTCCTCACAGATGACTTTTTTTTCCTCTCCAGATTTTCTCTCTTGTTACTGGATTTGGAAGAGTATTATTTTGAGCAGCACACTGCATATGATGTGTCAAGAAGCTCAGATAAGAAGAGGTAATTTATTTTCTACAAGCATTTGTGTTATTTGTGCTGTTACATTGTTTTATTCCAGGAACCTCCAGCAGCTGATCAAACATACTCCAAGTTGTATCTACTGAATATAATTATGTTTTATTGCCAAAGTACAAACAATGTATCTTAGCAGATGGGGTGTGGGATACATTTTTATTTTTATTTTCCCTTCCAGAAGAATCCGAGGGTCATTCAAGGTCTGTTCCAAATCGGTCATTTTCGACCCAGAAGATTTTACAGAACCAATTTTAAAGGTTGTTTTTTTAAAATTGATATTAGACAGACATTTTTTTGCTATTTGCGGGCCCCACTCACCGCCACTCATATGATTTGCCTGCAGATTCCACTGCGGGACTGTAAAGAGATTGAATTTGTGGAAAAAGAGACCAACCCATTCAATGAGTGAGTACATGTTACGACTTCTATATTTATAATATATTTTTTCAATATGATATCTTATTTTTGTAATTTTCACACACTTTTATATATTTATTTTTCCTTCATAGACCCAAACCATCCTCCATTTCAATTCAGTGTGAGCAGGTAAGACTTAGCCCAATCATTTGGACCTTACTTTTTTTTTTTTTTAACTTTTTATGTCCAACTTTTAACTGCTCACATAATGTTGCATCCCAAACGTAAATATGTCTTCCTTTCATTGCAGGTTATTTATATCAAAGAAAACTGCATCATTTCACCCTACAGAAACGAGAGAGTAAGTCTTCTATGAACCCACAGTGTTGATATATGAAAAAAATACCTTTACAAATTATTATTCTGTAAATTAATTCTCTGTTCGCAACTAAACTCAATGTCTTCAATTGAAAGGGCACGAAGACTGTGAACTTTCAGCTGGAAGTGTGGCGTAAAACCGAGGATGTCGTTCAAACTTTACATCAAGTATGTCGTTGGACATTTTGGAATATTTGGAAAGTCCCGTCAGTTTAGTTGCATGATGATTTTTTTCATATTTTCCAGCTGCATAGAGCATCCTGTCTGCAAAAGCTTGGTGATCAGACGGCCATGGTGATTTCACGCTCACTGATGTTAACAGTTGTCATCACACACTAATTTTCTGTGTGTTTACTTTCTAGATTACAGCCAATCTTCAATCCCGATTGGCAAGGACATCGTTTGACAAGTTCTGGTATGTGTAAATACGGATTGAGATTTGTGTTCTATTTTGCATAAAATAAAAATGAGATTCCGCAATGTAAAGCTTTCAGAGTGTCGCAGAGAAGCCTCACATGGAGTGTGCGGTGGAGATGGTCCTACCTCTGGTATCCAATCCTGGCCACGTCTGCGTTACAAATGAGAATCTCTACTTCCAGCCTCTTAATGGATATCCGGTGAGCTGTCTGAAAAACGTGCGCCGACTTCCAGTCTCATAAAGGCAGCTCCAAAATGGTGGTATTCTTTTTTTGTGACTTCAGGAACAGGTCATTCAGATCAAACTGCATCAAGTCAGGCGGATCTACAAAAGACGACATGGTCTCAGACCCTTGGTGAGTGCAACTTCCCTATGGTGTAAACATAAGATTGAGATGTTAAAGATATTCTTTCTTGAAGGGGCTGGAAGTGTTCTGTTCTGAAAACGACTTCTGCTCCGACATCTATCTCAAGTTCTACAACGCGGCGGACAGAGATGAAATTTATTACTTTATCGCCACTTTCTTGGGTGAGGAAGGAAATGCAACGCTGAGAAGAAATACAAATATTATTTGTGTGCTGACAATCACAATCACAAGTTCCCTCCCATTTTTTTTTCTCCAGAGAATCACATGACGGAGCACACAGCAGAGAGTTACATGCTGCAATGGCAGCGCGGGCACCTAAGTAACTACCAGTATCTCCTCCACCTCAACAACCTGGCTGACCGAAGCTGCAACGACCTTTCTCAGTATCCTGTTTTCCCTTGGGTCATTGGTGACTACACCAGTGCACAACTGGGTGGGTTGACAGCGCCAGGAATTTTGAACTATCTTTCTCAAGTAATTTTTTTATGTCTTTTAGATTTGACCAACGCAGCTACATTCAGGGACCTCAGCAAACCGGTTGGAGCGTTAAACCAAGAGCGCTTGGAGCGGCTGTTGGTGAGATCCGCTCCCCTGCAGAATTTTACGAGACGTGAAAATAGGAATAAAGATAAAATACCATCCAACTTTTCTTTCCTCAGCGTCGTTTCCAAGGCATGCCCGAGCCTCGCTTCCTGTACGGCAGCCACTACTCGTCTCCCGGTTACGTCCTTTTCTACCTGGTCAGAGTAGGTCAGTTAATCATCCCGAGATTGTATATAAAACCTCAGCAAGCGCTCAATATTTTATTGTGCGTTTTGTTTTCATTCCCGCAGCTCCAGAACACATGTTGTGTCTGCAGAACGGCCGCTTTGACCACGCAGATCGCATGTTTAACAGGTACATCATTTTACCGTAATTACAAACTGACTTCATTAAATGTAAGCGTCTGCCATGAACTCCGCATTTGTCTTTTACAGCATCGGCGAAACGTGGAAAAATTGCTTAGAGGGAGCGACGGACTTTAAAGAGGTTTGATAGTTGATCTTCTGCTCAGCTGCTTGACTTTGAACATTGTTGTTTGTCATCTGTTAATCTACAACTTGCTGATTTTGTTCTGTTTTTGCCTGAGAGACAAATTGATTTTAGTGCATGAAATTGATGATGCTGCAACTAATTTGTACAGCATGTATCATTTGTTTTCAATCATTTTTGTCTTTTATGTCCGTAGTTGATTCCAGAGTTTTATGGGAATGATGCCAGTTTCTTAGAAAATCACCTGCATCTTGAGCTGGGCCGACGGCAGAACGGAAGCTTTGTCGGCGATGTCCACCTCCCATCCTGGGCCTCGGGTAACTTCCTGTTGGCGTGTGATGACACGTACACCTTAAAGTTTTCCCCCTGAGAGAGAAAAAAAAAAATACAATGCACAATAATCTGCAAATGAAATCTCCTTTCCAGATGCAAGGGATTTTCTGCAGAAGCATAAGATGGCGCTAGAGAGTCAGTATGTGTCACCTGCACGAGTGGATCGATTTGGTGTTTGGTTTCAAGCAGAGAGGAAGTGAAGCAGTCCAGGCTCATAATGGTAAAAGAAGCATCATCATCATGGAATGTAGAAAAATGTGGGATAAACTAACAGTGATGTCATCTTGCAGTCTTCCACCCATTGACCTACGAAGGTGGCATTGACTGTGACAGGTAAGAAACTAAGTTCGCATAAATTATTTAAACGCACTGGAAAACACTTTTCATATAAAAATATATTTAATTGATTACTGATGTAATATTGTAATTTTTTAAGTTTAAATATCAAAATTATGAGAAATAAAATCTGGAAATATTTCACTCTGAATAGTGAATCCATTAAATACATACGTTTTTTTTTTCATCCTTCTCTTTGAAATTGTTCACATTGTCTCCACACAACACCCTTCAGAAGAAAAAAAAAGAATTAAATTGAATTAATGTGGAAAAAGTGAAGTGTTGTGCAGTTGGGAGCTTAACTTGAACTTACACCGCCACCTTGTGTCCTTATGCAGTATTGAAGACCCTAACCAGAGGGTGGCCATGCTGACACAAATACTTGAGTTCGGTCAGACGCCCACGCAACTCTTCACCACTCCTCATCCTCAGAGGATCACGGCAAGGTCGCAGAACATCACCAGGAGCTCCAGCCTCACATCACCCATCAGCGAACTGACCCCAGGTTGGAGTTCATTTCTCCAACAACCAACTTTGACCTGCAAGCAAGAACCAGAAATGTCTGTGTGTTCCTCAGGCTCTCTGAATGAAGACTCCTCCTTCGAGGACTTAACAGAGGAGAGCCGGAAGCTGACATGGTCCAACATGAGCCGTCTGACACCAGCTTCCAGACACAAGATCCATAAAGAGTACGTGCATGGTCAAATACTTGCTCGGAAATTCATATTAGTTAAACTGTCATGAATGTGCAGGGCAGTGACGGCCATCACCGTGACCCGAGATGGAGCTTCTGTTTTCAGCACATCTCAAGGTACGTATCATTTGTCAACATTTCTGTCAGTGTGTTGAGTTTTTTTTTTTTGGTATTGTTTTAGACTCAACGCTTAAAATGTTCTCCAAAGAACTGAAGGACTTTCAGAGGAGCATGTCTTTCTCCAATATGGTAGGTAGATGAAATTGGAATTGGACACCTGCAGTGTAAATCCAGTTGAAACATCTCAACTGTTTTTTCAGGCCTTGTCATCATGCCTGATGCTAGCAGATGGTCAAATTGTGGTGTGTTCCTCATGGGACAATAACGTGTAAGTATAATACACAAAGTTCATTTGACTGTGTGATCTACTCACTTGTTCTTTCCTCTAGATATTTCTATTCCATCCCATACGGGAGGCGACAGGACACATTGATGGGTCATGACGACGCTGTCACTAAAGTGCTTTGGTCCAATGACAAGCTCTACACGGCCTCTTGGGATTCGACTGTAAAGGTGAGAAGACATGGAGGATTCACTTGTCAGAGAGGTGTGAGCAGTGATGATTGTCGTCGGTCACATCTCAGGTGTGGCGGTGTGAGCCGCGTGTTTTGTGCGGTCACAAGAGATCACAATTTGAGCTGCTGGCTGAGTTGGAACATGATGCTGGGGTGAGTCACATACCTATTTTTATTTTTCCCCGTATATCAAACATGTAATTTACTATGATTGGTTTTGTTGTGGGACATTTAGGTGAACGCTATTGAATTGAATCCTTCGGGGACTCTCCTGGTGTCAGGATGCAAAGATGGGGTCGTCACTATTTGGGACACGGATACTTACGGAACCCTCCAGCAAGTCGACTGCCATGCTGCCACCGTCCACTCTTTGTCTTTCAGTCCGGGTCAGTTGGATTGTTATTATGGAAAAGAAGTCATTTTTTGCTTCAATGTGGTTCCTTAAAACTAAGCTGCCTTTAGATGGCGCCAAAGCACTATAGTTTTTATGATATCATCCCCCCCCCCCCTAAAAAAAAAATCACTGCATTGATTATGCATGTTCATCAAACACCCTTCACATTTTTAGAGTACCAATATGTACATTAAAAAGAAAAGTATGGTTATAATGATGAAAACTGTGCAATTGAATGACATTTTTCAAGTTTAATTAGGCCTTGTGCAGAAACTAAAGTCGCTAACTTAAATGTCTAATTTGATTGATTTGTTAAACTTGCCTATTGTATATCCTTAATGGTCTCCATACTTCAACTTCTTACTTTTAATGAAACTGTTGAAGAAAAAAAAAAAACTTACAGTGAAAACTCAAGCGGTTTGTTCTATTTAGACAGTCGACATGTCCTCAGCATCGGCGCCGACTCCTTCATGAAAGTGACTGACGTTCAGACGGGGATGGTGATCTCGTCTGTGAAATCGGAGGAGGAGCTCAGGTTAACATCAACACTCGAATAAATAAATAAAAAAAAAACTTGTTCAACTGAAATCCTCCTCATTGATGCTTCTATTAGGTGTTTCTGCTGGGATGGAAACTCAGTGTTGTGCGGGGGCCAGTCAGGTGACCTCCTGCTGTGGGACTTGATGAGCAACACCGTCATCTCCAGGATCTCGGCACATTCAGGTGCATCTCTCTCCATGAACAAACACGCTTGCACGATTATGTCGGTGATATAATAAAAGTCACGCTCATTAAAGTCTGTTTGTGAAATAATAAATGTCTGTCCTTTGTGCTCAGGTGCAGTCACGGCCATGTGGATGAATGAACTGTGTGGCACAGTGATCACAGGAGGAGAGGATAGAGAAATCATCTACTGGAAGCTGCGCAATTAGAATGCAGACCACATAGAACTTTTTCTTTTTTTTCCCGGAGAAATAAAGCCATCCATGCAACGCAATAGGAAAGCGTCAAAAGCTTCGCCGAATCTTCAGCAAATCATAACAACGGGTTCGTGTCGGTGCATTGCTATATTGAAAGAAAATTGCAGTTATGTTTATGATAACAAGAAGCTGCTAATGCTTTCGTAAGGATTTTTTTTTTTTTAATATTTTAGCTCCGTACTGTGAGCATTTTTGCAATATACAGATGTGATGCTTGTATGCTGCTCAGATTTGGAAAAAGTGATAAGAAAACAAACTGTCTTTTTTAGTGTCTTGACAACCAAGTCATACATGTTGAAAAATACATATTGCAAAACGTGCAATAACATTGATCATCATTGATCAGTTGAAAGCAGAGTCCGCAATGAATCAGGTCTCACGCTTGCTGTTGTTTCTGTGAAGACAAAAACAAGTTACTGCATTAGAACTCAAAAATCATCACATGCTTTGACACTCATGACCAAGCACCATTTTAATAAAAATTGAAAAATGGAGTGGCCTTACCTTGAGTTTGCGGAAGTTGGCAAACGCTTTCATGATTTTTGGTGTTGGTGGTCTGAGGCCAAAGCCAGCCAGACCTTTTGGCTTTTCCTCATCTTTAGCACCTGGAGGTTGTTTGGCCTTGGTCAATTTCCTATGGGCAAACAAACAGCAGTAAATAAAAATAAAAGACAAAAAAAAACCCAAAGACAATAAAAATAAAGACAACTGATCGGTCGGCACAAAAATCCTCATGTAAAATGACTTTGTCTCACCTTCCCTTTCGGGCCAGAACTTTCTGAGACTCCGGGTAGTGCACCAGGATATCAAACAAATCCTTTTTCTCTAAAACAAAGAGATTAGCGAATCCGTACGCTTTGACATTCGCCGTCCTTCTGTTCCCTCCATCTTTGGCAGACTGCAGCAAACTATGAAGGAATCAATACATGTAAAGTTATACATCAGAAAAATAAATAATTATATATATCATAAAGAATATGTGACCTGATCTCTCCAAAGACGCAGCCAGCCTTTAGTGTGACAAAAACAATACTGTTGTCAGGTCCTCCCACCACTTGCACCGCTCCGCTCTTGATGATGTACATCTCTTTACCGATGTCACCCTGCAAAACGATAACACAACTCTGCTCACCATAATCATTTGGAGATGTTGCGCAATACAGAATAAATGTACTTACTTTCTTCACAACAAAATCTCCAGGAAGATAAATAATTGATTTGAGCCGAAGTAGCATGTCCACTAACATCTGCTGGTCACAGCCCTGGAAGAATTTTTTTTTTTTTTTTTTAATTCAGTTCATTTATGGCCATTCAAAGTGTCCGACTCCAGAAATTTTATGTTGAATAAATGTCACCTGAAAGAGAGCAATCTTCTGGAAGGTCGCCAGGTTGATGTCCACGGCAATGGCGGTTCTCATCACCAGAGGCATTTTATCCAGCAGCTCGGACTCATCTGAAACATATCGATAATCAATACTTTGATACTAAGATAACTAGTTTTATTTCCAATTCCAGGATATAGATTCCAGAGTACTCTCACCAAGCATGCCCTGAGCAGCCCACGTGTAGTTGTACCAGGTCCTTACTCTATTCTGGACCACCTTTGAAATTGTGTAAGTGTTCATGTAAGATACGCAGCCATCCATTGATGCCCGGAAATACGTTTGACCTGCTGTTGCTGCTCCAATGACATCTCTCATCTATGATTTAGAAAGATAAAAAAAATAAAAATAACCATAAAATAACAACTGTTGGCTTTGTAACGATTACAATGATCCCAACCTGGCCAATCAGGCTGGAGAACACAAAGACGCCAATGAAAAAGTTGGTCATCTGAAAGGATATCTCATAAGTGTTTGTGGGTTCAGGAAGTCCGCCGATATTGATCAGGCTGCGTACTGCGAAGTAGTAGCATCGGATGTACCTGTGGGGAAACACGGACATGAACTGAGGAAATAATAAAAAATAAATAAAAAATACATAATAAAAAAAAATAATAATACAAATAAAATAGATAAATAAGTAAATAAATAAATAAAAATAAAACATAAAAAATAGAAAATAAATACATAAATAAATAGATAAATAAATAATACATACGCTGTCCCGTTTCCGTTGTAGACCCACGTACTGGTGCCGAGGCCCTGGTATACTGAGGCGACGTAGAAAGCGCACGCATTGATATGGAGGCTGAAGAGGAGGTAGCCGGTGGTGCGAGCCACTCTAGGTTGAAAAGCAATCCAAAAATATGAAAATTAATATAGATGGGAAAACCTGGAGTGACGATTACTGCGGCTTTTACCTCCAGATGTAAGCTTTGGCCATGACACTCTCAAGTCGATCACTGAATTCAAAGAAAGACTCAATCTGGGACAGAAAGAGAATCAGTTCAATAATTACAAGTGGAAAAAAAAAAATCAACAGTGAACGACCTACCCTGATGAAGCGGTTGAGTCGGTAAATGGCAGAAAAGTCAAAGTAAAGGCAGAGAAGGTCAAAGGGAAGGACGGAGATGATGTCAGTCTACATAGAAAGAAATAAGACGGGCATCAGGTCAAAAAGTTTTTATCATTCAACTTTCTTCCTCTTAATACCTTAAAACGAGGTGATTTCCGATAATGTTCCTTCGTCATGGCCCTGTGTTTCTACCAGAGAAATAATCTTGTTATACTTTTATACGGCATCCATCTTAAAACCATAAATTCACTCACAATAATATCACCAGCTTTGACAAACTGAAGCCGAGGCTGCCAAACCATGATGTCCACAACGTTTATCAGGTCGCTCAGAAAATCCAAAGTGATCCAGTATCGGTTGGCCGTGTCGTTATGGAAGGGGAAAGCCAAGCGGGCCGTGCAGAACCAAATATTGTAGTTGTACGCCAGCGCTATGATGCCCAACCAAGTGATGTAACGACGATCTGAGGAGCCAAAACACACTTTTTTGTCAGTCATTTTATTTCTTTGCTTATTTAGTGGATTCAGAGTTTACCCACCCGTGAAAGGATCGATGGTGGATCCCAGGACAGTATCTAGTTTTTCTTCTAAAGGTCGGAAGAGGATATCCAGCAAAGTGAATTGAATATCTGGGAGCATCTTTTTTTTCTTGAGGGCCTCTTCTGCTATTCTTTCCTCTTCTGCTTTTTTCTCAGCTTCCAGCCTTTTCTCCTCATCCTTCTTCTTTTTCTCCTCGGCCTTTTTGGCTGCCTCCTCCGCCTTCTTCTTCTCCGCTTCTTCTTTTGCTATCCGCTCCTCTTCCTTCAGTTTGTGGTATTCATCCTTCTTCAGAATGGGCGCTGAGAAGGCAGATTTGTCAAGCACACTGCAGCCGCTCGGGTTGATTGTTTTGGTGCGTACTTACTGACAGGCGGGGTGATTTCTGGAGAGGTGGCGTACGGATCAATGACTTTCTCTTTGAGCAACTCCGTTTTGTCCCTCATCGTTTTGACCAACCATCTGAGAGTCTCGTCCGTGCAACGGGAGTAGACCACAGGAGGTGGAGGAGGTGATGCTGCTTTCTCGTCACTGGGAAGGTGACAAAAGAATGTACAGTCCGACATTAATTTCTAATGATTTGGCAATGAGTGATTTAAATTAAATTAATCTGATGTCACTGGAGGACAACAATGTTATTCTCACCCTTCTGCTCCCTCTGGACTAACAGGATTTGCAGGAGCCTCTGGGGCAGGAACTGAAATAAATAAATAAATAAATAAATAAATAAATAAATAAATAAATAAATAAATAAATAGAAATAAACTGAATTAAATAAATAAACTGGAATAAATAAATAAATAGATAAATAAATAAATAAGAGGTAAAGAAACGTGATGGTCAAGTTTGATGGTATTTTTCTTTACCTGGCTTTGGTTCTTCTTTCTTGGGTTCTTCCTCTTTCTTTTCCTCCTCTTTTTTGTTCTGGCTTTCTTTTGCTGGTTCCTCTTTCTTTTCCTCATCTTTTTTGTTCTCTTTTGCTGGTTCCTCTTGCTTTGTCTCCGCTTTTGGTTGAGGGGTCTCCTTGATTTCAGGAGGCTATGGACACAAAATGAAGCTAAATCCATTTGTCTAATATTGCTGAGAATATAACGCAAATGGACAATGTTCAGGAGCACGACTCAAAATAGTTTTCAGAGTAAGTGAAAGGCTTACTTACCTTAGCTGCTCCAGCTGGTGGAGGCTCAGGAGCCCCAACAAGCGCCTTTAACCTTGTAAACATGGCCGAGTGCTGTGAAGGCTTCTGTCAAAATATCTGCTGATATTCCTTTTTTACACAATTTTGTTGCTCCTGAATCCCGGGCGACTCTGGTGCTGTCTGACTCTCACATCAACAAACAACGGACTGACGCAATTAATTCCTTAAACCTGAATAATTCCCTTCTCTGGCAGTCGTCACCAGATCAGTCGGCACAAACATCAGTCGGTACCAAGAAGGCTTAACTGCTTTTTGTCTTGTTAGCAATGATATGAACATTTCTTTCGATTTTTTTTTTGTTTAATAAGGGACCTTGAATAAAACGTTTCAAATTCACTCAACGGAGTCCAAATAAACTCCCTAAATTTATTTTGGTCCTGTATGTCAGACAAGGTGCCACTCTGGATAATGGGATTATGGTCAGAACCTCCTGTCCTCCCTCTCTCTCTTTCTCGCTCACTCTCTCCATGACAGACTTGCACAAAAAAAATAAAATAAAATAGAATAATACCCGTGTGCAACTGTGCGTGCTGTTAAATATTGGAATCATTTAATCCAGCAGTTATTCGATCATCTCTGTCAGCTTTCTAAAACAACTTGTCAGAAAAAATATGGAGACAGAATAAACACAAGTACATTGAAGTACATGTATAGTACATACAAGACTCCATATTTTGAAGTACATGTAAATCATTGTAAAGTAAAAAGTATGCATTGTCTCTCAGTGTAGAAGAGGCTTGAAATAAATAAAAAAATAGACTCCCAAAATGGAGTTGACAAACATGAATCAATAGAAGTATGGATCAAGTGGCAGCAGCAGCAGCCTAGGAATAAAAGAACACAAAAGTTTAGATTAAATAAGTGAAGATCGCAAGATAGAATTGATATTAATTATGAAGTGACCTTACCCTGATTTTGTCCATCATTCTTTTGTTCAAGCCACCACCCATGACTCGCAGCAATTTGGGTGTGGGCGGCTTTGCTCCAAAAAGTGCTAGACCTTTCTTCTTTTCCTCATCGGCTTTGGCTGCTGCTGGACCCTTGGCTTTCATTAATTTCCTATTCACATGTATATTTAAGGTCAAGAAATACAATGGGAAAAAGGACACCGTGCTTTTGTCTCACCTTCCCTTTCGGGCCAGGACTTTCTGAGACTCCGGGTAGTGTACCAGGATATCAAACAAATCCTTTTTCTCTAAAACAAAGAGATTAGCGAAGCCGTACGCTTTGACATTCGCCGTCCGTCTGTTGCCTCCATCTTTGGATGACTGCAGCAGACTGTGAATAAATCAATAAATATAAAGTTAGATATCTGAAGAAAAAAATACATACTATATAAAAAAAAAAAAAAAAAAAAAAATATTATTAATAATATAAATATTATATATTTTATAAAGGATGTGTGACCTGATCTCTCCAAAGACGCAGCCAGCCTTAAGTGTGACAAAGACGATACTGTTGTCAGGTCCTCCCACCACCTGCACCGCTCCGCTCTTGATGATGTACATCTCTTTACCGATGTCCCCCTGCAAAACGATGACCATCAAATCATTCCACAAAATGAACTGTGGAGCAAAGCAATCTGTAAAAATATCCCAAGCATACTTTCTTGACAACAAAATCTCCAGGCAAATAGATGATCGACTTGAGTCTCAGTAACATGTCCACCAACATCTGCTGGTCACAGCCCTGAGGGAAAATATGCAAGTCAGAAAAATAACCGATTATGTGTTTTACAAAAACTGAATCCACCTTAAAAAGATCAATCTTTTGGAAAGTGGTCAGATTGATGTCCACAGCGATGGCCGTTCTCATCACCAAAGGCATCTTATCCAGCAGCTCAGACTCATCTTGAAGCATCAGGAGCAAAATTAGAATCACTTTTTTGTCTGTCTTTTCGGAATTTATTAAAAAAAATGACATCACACCTACCCAGCATTCCCTGAGCATCCCAGGTGTACGTATACCAAGTGCGGACACGGTTCTGGACCAAGGAGGGGATGTGGTTAGCGACCATGTAGGCCACAGTGCCGTCCATGGATGAGCGGAAGTAAGTCTGTCCTGCTGTGGCTGCACCAATAACATCTCTCATCTAAAGCAAAGAGAACAATTAGATTAATTTTTTTTTTTTTTTTGCGGCAGTCGGGAACCGCTGAGCCACATTTGAGTGATAGCTGTCAGGGAAATAATGGGACTAACCAAGTGTCACAATTGGTTCATCTTCGTCTATCGCTACTCTAATGAGGTGCAATAACGAGGCGACGACAGGACGAGATCATTTCTACTGGATGTCCACGCTACGCCTTTCTATTTTACCTGTCCGATCAGACTGGAGAACACAAAGACGCCCGTGAAAAAGTTTGTCATCTGAAACGTTATCTCAAAGACGGTGTGGGGTTCATTTAGACCCCCGATGTTGATCAGACTGCGGACAGCGTAGTAGTAACAACGCAGGTACCTGCGGAGAAGGTGTAAAAGGGCCTGACAGTCAATAGTGGACCATAACTGGGCTGGTTCTTTGAATGACATCATGCACATGCTCCATCCATTGCTGTAGTTTGGACTCCCTATTTAATAGTTTGAAAAAAAGTGTCATGGGATCTGGACCAGGCCCAACCATATTTGCCCAAGTGGCTTTGTCAGGACTAAAAAAAATAAAGAAAAGAAATAACACTACAAGGTCTGTCAGAAAAGTTCCAGGATTGTATGGATGTGGCTTTTGTGATGGCAGTCCTGGAACTTTTCTGACATGTGTTTTAGAATGCCCCAAAAAAAAAGGTTCAAAAGATTCCAATCTACCTGTCCAAGAATGACGGACATAAACAATGCCCCAAAAAGGTAATTTGTCATCTGAAACATCATTCCAAACATGGAGTCAGGAAAAGGCAACTCGGCGATCATCAGCAAGGATTTCTCCGCATAGAAGAAGCAGGACAGGTAACTGCAGCCATAGCAGCAAACACAACATACATTTAGAATTTTTTTGGGTGGGGCTTACTTGCCATTTGAAAGCATAAATTAATTATTATTTCCATGCACAAATGTTCCAAATAGTTTTTCTGACCAACAATAGAAACAATCTGATGTAGAAATAGTGAAATACTTACGCACTTCCTAGTCCGGAGTAGACCCACTTGGTTTGACCGATGCCCTGGTAGTCGGATGCTACGTAGTACAAGCAAGCGTTGATGTGGAGTATGAAGAGGAGATAGCCGATGGTGCGAATAACTCTAAAGTAAAGAAGGTAGCTTTTGTTGCATCCATCAATCCACGCTTGAGTCTTCCGACGTACCTCCAGATGTAAGCCTTTGCCATGATACTTTCCAGGCGGTCGCTGAATTCGAAAAATGTATCCACCTGGGGATTATTTTTGAAAAGTCAACGACAGCTTTGATTGATTGGTAAAAATACTCAAATGGAAATAGTCACCTTCAACAAACGGTTGGCTCTGAAAATGGATTTGAAACCAAATTGGAAGTAGAGTAGGTCAAAGGGCAACACTGACACGATGTCGGCCTATTTAGATCATTGAGGACACATCAGGTTTTTTATGCTAATAAAATAAAATAAAATAAAATAAAATAATAGCATACCATAAACCTCTCAGTTTCTCTGTAATTCTTCTTTGCCATCTTTCCATCTTTCTGGGAAAAAGAAATTCATTCCAACAAGAACATGGTGGGTTTTTTTTTTTCTGGGTGGTAAATTGCCAACTTACGATGATATCTCCTGCTTTGACAAACTGTTTTCGGGACTGGAAGATGATGCTGTCCGTCAGGTAGATGCAGTCAGCCAGCAGGTCCATGGCCAACCAGTAAGGGATGGCCCAGTCAGTGTGGTAGGGGAAACAGAGACGGGCGGTGACGAACCAGGCGTTGTAGTTGAAGGCAAGAGTCACCAAGCTCAACCAGGCAATGTAGCGACGATCTACGGAGGAGGAACGTCATTAAAAGTCTGGCTTTTTGTTTTTTGATTCAAAAGTTGTGTTCACCTGTAAAAGGATCAATGGTGCTTCCTAGAACCGGGTCCATGAACTCCTCGAAGGGCTTCAGAAAGACATCCACAGAAGCCCACATTTTCTCCTTCAAGACAGTCCTGAAGTCTTTCTTGTCTTCTTTCTCTTTTGCCTCCAATTTCTTTTTCTCCTCCTCTTCCTTCTTTTTTTGCTCATTCTCTTTCTTCTTCTTCTCCTGCTCTTCCTTCTTCTTCTTCTCCGCCTCCTCCTTTTTTATCCTCTCCTCCTCTGCTTGCCTTTTCCTCTCCTCCACCAGTTGAGAATAGTGGCCCTTGCTCAATAGCGGCGCTGAAACCATCAATTTATAAAACGGCATACATCAGAATAACTTTTTGGAGACATCTGAGGCAAAGCTGACTAAAAAAAAATCTACTCACTGACAGGGGGGCTGATCTCTGGTGATGAAGCATATTGATCAGTGACTTTCTCCTTGTAGATTTCAAGTCTCTCCCTCAAACGCTTCACGATGGAGCGGAGCTGCTCATCTGAATACCGATTGATGACGACTGGCGGGGGGCTGGCTTCCTCTTTTCTGAATGGAATGAGAAATGATTTCAAACTCCTCATCCATTTTTAATCATTCAATACGCTACACCAACAAGGAGGTCATCCCGATCCATGTCATCTAATTCAAATTGAACAACAGGTCCGTTCAGTGTTTAAAAGTGCAAGGATCAGCTACATCTGTCTTTACCTGTCACCCATTTGGTTTATATCGTTGGGCCAGAAGCAGCCACGGTGAGCTTCTTAAATCACAAAAGCTGAAAAGCTTTTAATCTACTTTGGCTTCATTCGCTCAGTAATACGCGTGCTGCTCCCCGGGCATGGAGATCTCATCACTAAGGTCGCTCTATGTTCCTCCCTGTCATCTTGCCCGGGAATCTGATTAATTAACTACACTGTAAGTGATTAATTTGATACTGTTTTGTTTCGTCATCAATACGGGAGGAGTGATTCGTGCAAATGGACAGAGGAGTGGAATCGCCACTGTTGTAAAAGAGGCTACATTGCTCTGCATAATATTCCCACGTGGAAATAAAATATTGGAGAAGAAATCAATACGTGCTGAAATGAGATGTGTTGATTGCGGTACAACTCAAGAGGATGAAAATTTTATTTTTTACCCCTCTGCTCCAATTTGATCGGGGTTCACTGGAGGTGCGGCAGGAGGCGGAGCTGGCGCAGGATCTGGAATTGAATTATTGAATTCATTTATATTATAAGCAGTAGGCTGGGGGAGTCATTTATATAAATATGACCAATCGATGATGACTTTGCATAACCTTTTAAATGATTTGTATCATATTTAAAGATATATTTTAAAAATTGAAAACAATCAAACTTAATTTCAAATAAAAAAAGACTTACCCTGAGGTTTGTTCACATTTTCCTTTGCAGGAGGTTCTTTGTCCTACAAGACAAAATTAGATGATCAATTTTAAATGACAGATATATATATATATTCTTGGTAGAATTTGATAATATTGGAATTAATTGTTCGAATGATGACTGCAAACTACACCTGGAATAACAAATGCAGCTAAACTACAACAATAAAAAATATTCAATATGCACAATGAATTTCTTGTATTGGATTTCATTCAGTTGGCAAAATTCAAAGAACATTAAGCCCTTTTTTTTTTTTTACCTTGCTTGCAGCTGCAGCTGGAGGAGGAGCAGGAGTCGGTACTGAAACTGGAGCAGGGTCAGGAGCTCCTCTGCTAGCTGGTGGCTTTGGGCCACCAACAACTCCCTTTAATTTAGCAAACATATCGACGCATCTGCCTTTATCTTTGCCGAGACGCTTTCTTCTTTTTCCCGTTGCCGTGCTGCTGCCGCTTTTGGCATCACTAATACTCTTGCAGCGAGAGAGTCGCCCCCGTCACCAGCACAAGTGACATCTAAGCCCATCACCATCTCATACAAGAGGATTATGGGTGACCACTAAAGCTCACACGGGCCACTCAAAGAATGTGCACACAAAGTGGAGTAACTCAAACGTAGAAACACTGAGTAATAAATTGAAGACGTAATATTTTAATCACTGCTCTGTATGAATTATAAAATACATGTTAAGAAGAAAGACAACACCATCTGGTCGGGCTCTTCACACTTAGTCACTGCTGACACTTAGTCACTGCTGCACTAATGTTAGCATAAACAGATTTTTTTCTTCTCTGTTCTTACCCCCCCCGAAGCAAAAATGAATTATTACGGAGTTGCTTGATGATTCTGACTCATACTCTCAGTTGTGTGTATTTCTTGTAGTTAGAGACTAATATATTTCACGAGACTGCGACTACAATATTTTTTTTTTTAGTTTTATGCTGTCTACTTGGCACACTAACACAGTGCCATTGTGATGCTGTTGGGACACGATTGGAGCTGTGTGGGCTTGGCGTGATGTACCTCACGGACCATTAAGTTGTCGCGGGCGTAGTGGTTGGGATTGTGAGAGGAGTGAGAAGAATACAGATGCACTTTTTTGCCGTCTTACCGCTGTCTAGTGATGCAAGGAGATATGTAGGTCATTAGATTTGACCTTTCTCCTCTGTTTAATTTACTTAGGCCTTGACTGTCATGCATCGGGCATAAAAATGCTAAAATTTGATTCCTTGACTATACTCAGAGTGTAACCCACAATGTCTGAATTAAGTTAAACTACTCTTTTATTTTTGTGCATGCATATATCTGTGCCACCAGATGGGGGCAGAAAATGTCTTCAGAACTCTTCCCCTGTACTTTATTCACAAGAGATAATGGATTTCTTACGCCTATAATTAGCCAGATGTTAAGATGTACTTTCTGCTTCTGGCAAGTGGAAATCGAAAATAAGCTCGCTTGACTTCTGAACATTTAAACATCTGATGCAAACTTGACTCAAATTATTGTCAGTCTCCAAAGTGGCTGACGTGAATTCTTTGTTTTTGTATCGCCTGTAAGTGCTGCTGGTGTGTGTGTGTGCCTTATGGTTCTATTTGTGTGAGTCACAGGGTGTTGAGGTGTATCATGGGGATTCATGACAGGCCGGCTGGTGTGTGAACATGTCTGAATGAGCCCTGCCTATTAAAAGTGACAGTGGCATGCTTGCTACTGTCACAACATTGGCTACTCCAAACTCAGGTTAGGTTACTGATAGTGCACATCACTTTACTCCTCTTGGCATATTCACCGTCTCGAGGTATAAAATAACACGTCTGAGTTAGCAATGGAATATGTCACACGTTCAAGCCCGCCAGCCGCCATTTGTCGGCAGGTCACCCCATTACGACAAGTTCCGTCTGACAAAAGGTCAAACTGTTTTTGGAAACTATTACGGGCTGGCTCAATATAATTCGGGAATTAGCTGCACTGGCACAGACCGCTACGATGATCTTGGCTCTGAAGAAATAACCCAAACTCGGATTCCAAAAAAGCTATGCCTGATAAAAATACAGCAGGTGGAAAAAAAACCTAGAGAATAAACTTTTCCATCAGCGCATATGAACGCATGGCTGCCGGTGTGTGAACAAGAGTGTGAAGGTCAACAGAAGGTGTGTCCTTCATCTCATCTTGTGCAACCCTCAACAGATGGAGACATTGATCATATCTTCCTTGCATTCTGGCCTCAGGCTGCTTCTGCTCTGAATAAAAACTCAAGAAATCTTCATATCTAGGCTATTCCGTCATGTGTTTTATTGGTGTAGAATATAGGACACCATTTAATTATGCCAGGTATGCTGTCTTGTGGTGAAATGCTAAAAACGCATTTTAATGATTAACAGGCGTTGAAATCACCGCTGACCTTATTTAGCAGTCTTTTCCACTTATTAGCTTTTCACTTTCAGAGAAATTCACATGCACATTTCCTGTGCTTTGTTTCCGTGAAAGCGCCAAACAGGAATTGCATACTTTGTATAGTCCTACTGGGACGCTTGGTGGAAAAACTGATTTATTCTTCGCGAGCACTGTTTTATGATTTTACACTTGCCGAAGCATCAATGTATTTATCAGCAGCCGCTACTGGAAGGAGCTGATAGACAGCATCATGTTAAAGTGGATTTGAAAATGTGATACTCTAGCTATTCCGGCTTGTTGTCTGTGTTTGTCTAGCGAACGAGACGCCGTGATCGATAATCTGCGAGTCTCGAGGCATGGGAGAGTTTGACTGGGATGAAAAGCCAGATGGACAAATCTGAGGATATTCAACTTTGTGTGACTTGGATCAATTTAGATTATTAGCATTTAAATGTGTCATGCGCTGGATGACATCCGACTAAACTGTCATAACTAAAACGATTGGCTCTAAATTAGAATAGAAAACACAACTCCCTGCAGAGTTTCAGTTTTCCTCAATAAACTTTCCAGGGTTTTCCCAGAAACCCGAGCGCTACTTGGCTTAAGCTTATTGGAGTGTTTGGTAAATATACAAAGAGGAGTTGCCAGAAATCCGGGTGGGTCTGACACCTTATGTCATGTGAAAGTGATTTAATCATCTGTCTTCTTGATTGATGAAACAAACTAAGGAGCTGCAGCATATTTACATGACCTGAATTCCAACCTGAGTGGAAAGTCATGACAGAATTCCCTCAAATAATGAGATGTTATTTCTCACTTAAAACAAAAAGAAGTCACATTTGGCCTTCATGATCATCAAATCTCTCACATCCTCAGGAAGGACAAGTGGAAATCCTTCCCATCTTACAGTCACGCTAGATATAGTGTGTACAATATATTATTTACTGTATGAACTATTTTGGCTTTCTGGGTTAGCGAGTCATTTGAGGACTTTGCAGAAGGCCAAAGGAGTTTGTAGCTTATTCATTACAAATGCATGAAGTCCTCACTCCACAATTGCCGATGGAGTTCCTCCAGTCTGCTAATGAAACACAAACGAGACTGAGAGCTCCCTGGAGGATTAAAAATTACACGGTGCATCTGAGTTCACTTTTTGAAAAACCCGGTTTAAAATAATAATTGAGAAACAGGAGCTTGTGGAAATAAGCATTGCTGGATGGGTTTTGTTGTTGATTTTTAAAGATCTCTCCAGGTTGGCATGAAGAAAATTTGAATTATTTTAAAGATTTTTTTTGTCATGATTTCAACTATTGCCGTGTCCCAATTCTGATTTTATTTGACAGGGACTTTTAGAACTAAGGTGCGTGATACGTTCCAGGTTCCACCTTTAATAAAAATATCCTAAAGTTTCTTTGGTGTTTCCACTCGATTACGTCTCTGCCCTTGTTGTGCTGTACAAAGCGTCAAAGTGTCAGTAAAAGACAACATCAGACTTAAATCATTTAAGGCCTGTGGAGGACATTGGCGCTCCCCTTGAAACGTTTGCCTCCCTTTAGTCCACACAATGCATTATGTGGTGACAGAGGCGTCGTGGGCCACGCTCAGCTGTCCGTGATGGATGGCCCTTCCCGCTCCACAGAGGCCTCAGTGATTGGCTTGTGCTGATAAAGCGCCAAATGGTTTCAGTAGGACTTTCATTCCAAAACAATTCCCTAAAGACACAGCCAGGAAGCAACTTTGGACATATACTTACAGCGGTGGAATTTAGATTTTAGTAAAAGCCATTTTCTCCAGTTGTGACCTTTGACTGAATGAATGGGACATTTTGGATACCGTATTTTCCGCACTGTAAGGCGCACCAATTTTCTCAAAAGCTAACAGTGCGCCTTATATTTGGACCAATATTGATCCACTGCAACAGGCGTGTCCAAATATATGGACTTATACATGGACAAAGTTTTAAAATGGGCCATTCATTGAAGGTGCGCCTTATAACCCGGTGCGCCTTATAGTGCGGAAAATACGGTACATATGTGAATGTGAGATAAAGTTTGTGATTTGTATTTTTGTGCCTGTTGTCAAATCAAAAGTATTTCAGAAGAAAAATGTTGTGATGGCAATAACAGAATGGGAGGGGAAGAAAAAAAAAAGGTTGAGGCTATTATTGTTGTAATAAAAGTGTCCATGGTTGAAAGGCCTTTCTGTGCTGTTATCACACAATAACGTTCAGTGCCACTTTTTTTTGGTCTAATTCCATTTTTTTTTTAAGCCCGCCAGGTATAACCCCTTGCCCCCAACTTTCAGCCAGATAACTGCACTCAACTGTGCATCAGCGAGAATAGATTTAAGGGGCAGTGGTGTGTGGGAGGGAGGGGGGGGGCTCGGGGGGGGTCTATCATCTGTTCATTCATCAAGAACAGGATTGTTGTTTTTAGACATCATAGCCTCTGTTATGCTTCAAATGAAACTCAACGGCCAGAAAGTCACTTCTCGAATTTTTTTTTTTTTTTAAATGTGAACATGCTTGAAGAGCAGGATGTGTGGAGGTGGAAGCAGCATCACGACTGATCACCATTTGGCAAAACATTAGCCACACCTACACAGCCATTGGGGACATCCAATTTTTTTTTTGGGACACATTTTTTGTTTTATCATCCATAGACATTGGACTGTTCACTACTGAGCTTGAATTGACCTCATCAGGCAGGACTTACTATCTCCGTGTCCTTCCATTACACTTGCTCCTCCTTTTCTAAACACAGCACAGAGATGCATGCACTCCCTGCACCCCCCCCTCAAAATTAATCTGCCCCACTGCTTCCAACATTCTCTTTTCTGTTAGCTCAGCTCCTCAGTGTGCATGTGTGTTTTAGACCATGCACCCAAAAATCCTTGACGCTGCAGAATAATTTAAGTCCTTTCTTTTCACACAGAGATAAACTTTTCCACCAGATAATAATAACAAATATACGCTCGGATTAGTGGAATTCATTATGAGTATTATCACGAGGGGGGGGAAAGCAAATGACAAAGATTGTGTGCTTTCCAAGTGTTTGTATGAAAAATTGCAGTTAAAAAGCCGATTTTGTCAAGGCTCTGCAGCGGCTGCGGCTTTACAGACTACAAATTTACAGAGCACCAAACAAATCTGAGAAGAAAAAAAACAAAGAATCAACCAAGTCAGACAAGACTGACTATACCTCCACTAGCTTTTTACTTGCTATTCTTTGTGATGTTTACAGGTCAGTTAAATACATTCCGGCTCTTTGACTTTTACCCCCCCCCCCCTCCTAAAAATAAATAAATAAATATATCACAAAGAGTCTCTCATGGTGGAGCTTTTCCATGACTGATGTGTCTGACCTATTCAGCAAGCAGGCACGCCACATAGGCAAACTAATCATTATCATTACAGCTCACGCGCATTTCTACATATCGGACATAGAAATGCAAGAACCTCAGCATGCCAGAGAAATTGGATTTTTGCAGCTCCAAACTCATACACTTGCCATCTATTATTCATTTTATTTACCAAAGCCATTTGAATGCATGGAGTGGGTGGTTGTTTCTGTGTGTCCAGCAGTTTTAGCTTCAGGGATGCAAAGCTAACAGAAAAATGTTTTGCGTGCTTATGTCGGGATTTGGGTTGTATGCAGAATGAATCTTTTTCATATTTGGATTGGATCCAGTTATGTAGACACGGTATGTAATGTAGGATTAGTTTGAGAATAGTGGCATAGAAATAATAGGTTGCTTTTCGAACAAGAAAAAATGCTTGATTCGCGTGATGATGAAAAGAAAAGAGTAAAGTTTTATGTATTTGATGAAGGTCGTGTTATTAAATCCCCCGGTAATGATGTTTAGTCACAAAGTAGCTGCATTATGACTCACTCCTTGCTCGTCCCCACTGTAGATGTGACTGGAGGGGGGCAGCCCAGTCTTAAAGCCAAAATGACATTGAAATGAGTTATTTCATTTCAAGTATCGTATCATAGTATTTTAAATGAGCTATTCAATAATAAAATGAATTATATGGGAAGCCAATCATATTAGTGCATGAAATACAAATAAGTCCAATTAAAATATAATAAGAATAAAAATAAAGAATAAAAGTGTGACAAAAGGTCACTACGTCTTTTGTGCAAGGAAACAGAGAAGGGGATTGAAAAAATGAAATTGCAAAGATCCAGCGATGGACCAATAGAAGGTGTGATAACAAACAGACAAGGGGAAGGTCGATTTTGGTTCTTATCTGCACCCGAGGCTGACAGGTGACTGACACTGCTGCAAACACACACAACCCCCACACACACACCCACACACACACACACACAGAGTGAATGATGGCACTAACTCTATTTTAATGGTGCTTTCTAATTTGTTTGCAGCAATCCAGGTTCTTCATCCATGAAGGGAAAACGTACTCTGTGTGTGTGTGTGTGTGTGTGTGTGTGTTTAATGGCACGTTTGACCTCAGGATGTCCCCTACCGGCACAAAATAAACTACCTTAGAAGGGCCCAGCCTACGCCGGGTCCTTCTGAGGACAACTGAAAAACGTAACAGGAAACGGAACGTTGGCCGTATTATCGGAATCCTTTCATCATGTCCATTTATATTTTCCTCATAATAACTCTTCTTTGAAATACCCATTGCAAGCCGTGTGAGCCACCCGCCCCCATAGGGTCCGATCAATTCATATTATATAATCACAGAGCTGATCAATTCACCATGTCTCCGAGCTGCCTTAATCCCGTGACGCCAGACGTAACTTGCCAATCTCCATCATTTCTCTCGGTGCCTCGGCGGCAGGCCGATGCCTTCAGGGGAACGCGGTATTGTGTGGTGGCTGCAGTAGCATCGTTCCCAGTCAGCTATCAGCGGTTCAACAGCCGTCTGGCGTGGATACATTGATGTAATGTGATACATCCTCTCCGGGACTGAATTAATTTCCTCCACAAGCCTGTGTGTTGTTGGCATTTGGCATCGCCTGAGGATACTCAGCTGTCGTTTTGCTTTCTTCTACTCTCATGCAACAGGTCACTTTATGAGATGGACACACTAAAGCTCTATTGGGCTTGTTATGCGCAATAAAGAGTCAAAGTTGGCAGATGTAGTCTTATTGGACAATTTTTAGTTCTTTGTTAAGTTGGGGAAAATAATTATTAGTTATTCGCCATTGACAGGTTTGGTGGTGACCTCAGCTGACTGTACACGATAGTCTTTAAATGACGATGAGGCCAGGGCGTAGTCGACCTTATTATTATTAATCATATTCAATTATTATAGCTGTCTGAAGAAACAATTTTTCTAAAAATGTCATTAATCTAAAATTAAATATTAAGAGGGAATCATTTAAATATAGGTTTGGAGGCCAGTCCGGAAACTTGATGTTAGCTAGCCTGATTATTTTTTTATCATCAGGATAACACTGATGACGAAAAGGACGGGAAATGCGTAAGTGCCGAAAAAGCAGGTGTAAAGAGTCTGTGAGGTCATGTTGCACTCGGGAAATGTCATGGTAATTAACGAGATGACAGTGTGGCGCCCCCACAGAAACATCGCTGATTAAGTGTGATGAAACGCAGAAAACTTTCTGTGTGTTCTCAAAAAATATATACCACTACGATCTTTGACCTATATTCAAACATTAATTATCAGGAGCGGTCTTAGTTTGAAATCTGCAAATACATGCATACTACTTTTAAAATAATTTCTGCAATAATTGATTATTAATAAGTAGTGATTAACAAATGGTGTTAACATAATATGGAGTAATTTAGGGTTGATGACATCACAGCGTTTTGTCCTTTCAGTGCCCTCAGAATTGGGTTACACAGGGAATCTTACTTCCTATTAGCGCTGACCTTTCAAGTAGCACCACTAATAATATTATGATAATACAAGCTTTGGTGGAGAAAACTTAAGTAAACGCTCTCTTCAAATAATTTCGCCCCCGCCAGCGCTTACATCATCATTCACCTACTCCTCAATTGCTCGGCTTTTTTCAGTTGTGGGTGCAGCGTCGCTGTCACGGAACAGCTTGTGAGGCCCACATGGCCATGGGAGTGGACGGATTGCTGAGTGGATAAAATAAAATACAAAATAAGTCCACTAAGTCGTCTTGAGCTTTGGTGTATGGGGCAGCCCTGCCTGAGAGCAATAAATGACTCAGTGGTGGTAAAAACCAAAAAAAATCAGTCCTGTTCCATTCCTATAGAATTATATATTCAAGTGCCCCCCTGTCAGTCATTATTGTGTGTTTGTACTTATTTGCGCATGTAATGAGCCCACAGCATGCATGCAAGGTTCCCAATATGAAGCCGCTGCAGCGGCGCGGCCGTTTGTATTCATAAACATAATCCGCATTGATCCCTCGGTTTATTTCCACAGACGATCGTTGCGGCTCCGTGGGCTGTCTTCAATTGGCTCCATGATTGCTTATTTGTTTCCTATTGTTTTCAAAACTACGTGACCAAGGTAACGTCGCCATCATCGATTTATGATTTCTCCAGCGGCCGGTTGTCGACTTTCCATGTCTGCGCGTAAAGATGGCAAAGGTGAGCGTGTCAGGCACGTTTTTTAATTTGAGAAAAGATGCGATGATTAGCCCCGCCCCCAGCACCACCCTTTAATAATCTCCAAATGTAATAAGAAAGCATGTCTCCCTTATCTTTATATGAGACTACATCCAACGTGAGGGAGTTGGGTTCACTTTTCATAGTGCTTTGCCTCCAGATAAGATCCAGTAATTACGACGCTAGTCATCATTTTGATGCAGAGGTAGGAAATGGCCCTATCAGCATAGATGCTAGATGAAAGGCAGATACGAACGAAACGTTGTAGCTGCGACTCGTCACATGAAAGCCATTCATCTCAATGCAAATCTTTTCTTTCAGCAGCAATGTGTTCTTTTGACTTTGGTCAAGAAAACAAAAATAATCCTAATCTTTGATTTTAAAGCAAGGTGAAAATAACACATCATTGCTTTTCCTTTTACAAGGCAAATTAGCTTGCCAGCGCGAACGCTATTCTGTAACCCAGCCCGAGGCCCGTCCGCTGACAGATGAGTGCGCACAGCGTGCAATAATAAACATAACGTATGGAAGGAAATACGAGAGCGTCTCAATTTCCCGGCCTTTAAGGTAATCCATCATCTGGATGCTGACCGGCCAACGTTCGGGGCACTGACGAGTCAACACAACGTATAGTAGTGATTGTCGGGCCGGATAAAGGATGTTACGACGTTGTTTCCTATCGTCTATACTTGAAAGGATAAATAGAACTGAGCTTAGCCCGTGTTTGTCATCCACGCTAATGAAGCGCAACCTCCCGAGCACCGACGTCCATTCATCATGCTCCTGCTTTGACCCAGAATTACAAACGACTACAGTCGTGTCATTTTTTAACACAAAAACGCTTTTGTTAAAATTCAACCTTCGTCGCAAAACGGCGCTCTCAAAGTCAGATGGAATTGGCTGGAGCTTTCGGTGACTCTAATCGGGATAAGCGCGATAGATAAGAGTTCAACCTTGGTGAAGGTCTGGGCTCAAGTTGCCAATGTCCTTTTTTTTTTAATGTCATTTCCTATCTTCTTAAATATATATAAATTTCATAATTACATCTGATGTCTCACTTCACGCACGTTGCTAAATGATCGACTCCGGCTGTTCCATGATATTGTTTTGAAATATTTTTTCGTTTCCTCGCTCATTCACTCCCACACGCCATTTGTGTTCTTGCGTAAAGGGTCAATGTTATCGCAACATCGTCTAAATAGAAAAAAAAAAGATTGCCGGAGCCAAGTAAGGACATTTTCAATGCAAGATTAATTGCCGGGGGAGTATAAAGTTAAATGAAAAAAAGTACAAATGGACAAGCTGAAGATGTGTGATCCCTTCCATATGGCTGGAAGATTCTGAGCATAACCAGACGTGAGTCCCGGCCTAACGCGGATGATTTCATTTCCAGCGTGGCTGCAATGTCGCCAAAACCGAACGGACTATGTTAGAGTTGGAAAGTTCATGTCATGAACACTAGGTAAGTTTTATTGTTTGGAGAGTTGAAGGGGTTTTCCAATGCAACGTCATCCATTAAGTATTGAAGGGAGATGAAAATTTCAAATCTGGGTGTGTTTCCTTCTCTCAGCCTTTACCTCGCTCGAACAGACTAGAATCATATTATTTCTATCATGGCGAGTCATTGTCACTCATGGCTGCAGGGTGTTTGGGATGGACACTTAAGATACAGCTGTTGTCAACAGCTGCTGTTCTAAAATCCGCTGTGACCCATCGTGAGCAAGTTTTTGGGTAACAGCTGTACAAAAAAAAAATACAAATGGAACCGAAGCTGCTCACTGCTGTTCCAATTCTATTATTATTATTTTTTTCTTTTTTTTAAATATTTTTAATTATTCTATTTTATTATTTTTATTAATATTTTACTTTTATTTCATTATTATGATTAGGATTTTTTAAATTATTATTTTGGATCATGATTATCATAGCCTTACCCAACTCTAATATAACTTTAAAGAGCTCACATATGTGTGTCATCCAATTTCACAGATTTCCTTTTTTTTTTTTTTCATTTCTGGAACATCTGCGGGAACATTGTCTGCTCCTTTGTTCTGCTGCTTTTGCTGCAAACGTAAAGGTAATCTCCCTCCGTATAGCTGACCTGGCCTTCCTCACCGCCTCGCACATTGAAGATAAGAAGCTTTGATGATACCAGGTAACATAAGGAGAAATAGGTCGTGATAAGGATATGAACTGCACGCGCACGCACGCTCGTATCTGGACTCGTCTCTCGTCCCCACAGATAAATGTCCCCCATCTCCAGTCCATTTAGTCCGACCGTGCCTTCTCTTAGTTTAGGGAAATAAGTCTTGGTTCCTCAAGTTCCCAACGGGCCCAACATACGGGAGCTGTTCCTCATCCATCCCAAAGTCATCCCGATGATTCATTTGTCAGGTGAAGGGGTAGCACCTGCCAGGTATGTGTGAGATTGATGGAAATACTTTCTTCATCTGGAATAAGGGTGGCTGCAATCTGTGAACATCCTCAAAAGCCTTTGAGTCACTGCTCCTCAGACACGACAACAACATCTCCTCAGTCTACGTTAATCCGCTCCAATAGGCCTGCCTGCCTGCCTGCCTCCTCTTGGTGCACGCATTCCTTTGTCCACATATCTCTTTACCCGAGTGTCACTGATGCGCTCTGCTCCGCTCGTCTCATCGCCAGCCCGATATTGCTTCTCATTCCCACAATGGCCTGTCCTTCGGCGGCGGGGCTGTCAGCTTCCTGCGACGCATCGCCATTTCGAACTTCACAGTTTCATAGCCCCTGTGTGTCATCTACCTCTTGCTCGCTTCATTTATCCGTCACTTAGCTGCCAAATTTCATGGACAAAGACATTGGACTCACGCAAGAAACCAGGATATGTTTTGGTAATAAAATCTCTCGGGGACAATCAATCTGTTGTACTACTACTAAAATAAACAAAAAAATATATTTATTTATTTATATATTTATTTATTTATTTATTTAAATTTATTTAAATTTATTTTAATTTGTTTTAATTTATTTGTTTAATGTTATTTATTTAGACAAACGTATTGGACTGGACCAAAAGTTTTTTTTTATGTCAGCTGAGAATGTTGCTACTACTACAATAAACAACATTATTTATTTATTTATTTATTTATTTATTTATTTATTTATTTATTTATTTATTTATTTATTTATTTATTTATTTATTTATTTATTTATTTATTTATTTATTTATTTATTTATTCATTCATTCATTCATTCATTCATTCATTTATGTTTTTTTTTAAATTTATTTATTGTTATTTATTTAGACAAATTTATTGGACTGGACCAAAAGTTTTTTTTTTTAAAGTCAGCTGAAAATGTTGCTACTTGGAAATAAAATTCCAAACTGTCAGCTACTTGACTTAGTTGTCTCTTTGAACTTCAAACCAATTGAATGTCACACTGCAACGGTTTAAGAAGGGATTTTTGCAGACAGTTCCCATTAATCGTCCAAGGGATGGGAAGGAGGGGAAAAAAAGAAGCCACATGTTGGCGGCGGCAAAGAAGAAAACACGAGAATTCAGTGACGCAATTTACTGAATGGCAAACAAATTGCACTGTGTCGGCAAGCATGTCAAAAACACCCCAAAGGGGACGACAACAACATTTTGTCTTCTTGGATACGCTCCTTTCAGACTAATTAGTCGCCCGACGTGTTTGCGAGCAAAACAGAAAGCAAACAAATTGACTCTACTGATGCTTTTGTAGACTTGCATGGAGAGCCATTTAGCTTAAAAAAAAAAGTGCAAACACTATTTCCAAATTGGATGACTAAAAAGCGGCTAATTTCAATCGAAGTGACGAGCAGAAAGAAGTTGTCGCCAAGGGCTCCAACGACTTGAAAGTCATAAAGGTTTCATTTGAAAGCTATGCATTAACTTGTCTTATTACCATCTACAGTTGAGAAAATGGCCCATCTTTTTATGGCCCCTTTTAGCCTGCTGGAACATCACTAACCTTGTCAGCTCCGTCTCAAAGAATCATCTGTCTTTTTTTTCCTCAACTTCTTCTTTTCCCACTTCCATTATCTTCTCCACCTAGTGCATGCGCGTCGTTGCCAGTGTGTCAAATTATTCATGATATAATTAGCAAGCGGGGAAATCATATTAGGCTGTCTTAACTTGGACCTCATGAACCTTTTAAGCACTTCAGGAAAGAATGGGTCCAAATAATATCCCTGACCCACTTCTACTCTTGGATGGCCCAGATGGCTTCATCCACCAAAAGATGGTCCAGATTCAGACACAAAGTACGTCAAATCATACTTCATGATGCTATTTTAAACATGACATTTTGTCGATCAATCCATCAATCCATATTTTGTGCTCATTTGAGTTCCCACCGAAACTATTTATGCATCTGGCCCTTGAATTTAATATGCACCATAATTTAATCTGACAATATGGCAAAAAAAAAAATCATGCAGCTGCTTTGTACAAAGCCAATGACATGAACTATGTGTGAACTTGGAATTTTTTGTTAAGGATAACATTGTCTCAGAATGAATGATCAAAGCTGAAAGAACCCTGAGAAGGAAAATCAAATAATTCCTCACTTGTTAGAGTCGTACTGACTCGGCTGCATCTAAATGCAAATGAATGAATCAGAGTGTGTCAACATTCATTCATGACTTAATGGAAGTTAAAAAAAATAAAAATAATAAAACGAGCCAATGCAAATGTTTGCTTCGTATTACTTGAGTTAACTTGACAATGGAGTATTTACTCCTCTCATCCGGAAAAGAGCAGCTTATTAAATCTTTGCATTAATAACTACATTATTTCCTTTTAGTTTTATCCTACCAAAAAAAAGAATACTGCTTATAAACAAGACAGCATATTCGTGTCCTTGTTCTTTTCTACAATTCTGATTCATATCTGCTCTCCATTAAGTGTAATGCACATCCCGGCTGGTTCTTTTGTACAATGTCGGCGAGCATCCTTTCACATCTGGCCAATGAATAAAATGGAGAAGGATTGCTCCTGCAGGAGAAATGAATGTTCATTTTTATATGCTGTTCTAACATTCTGAAAGGTGTGCTATCAAACTGTCCTCACCCCCAAACCGTATTTAATAGTTTTCCATTCTTTCCTGCTTTTTGCTGAATCCCTCAACATTCCCCAAGGCAGCTCAGATTTTTTGTGAGGCTTTTTGAACACAGATGGAAGGCTTCTTTTTTATTTTTTCAAAAAGGTGTTAGCTTATTCCTTATCTTTGACTTGGACTTATCAACTTCCATTGTTTACCCGAAGCCCATGGCTGCCTCATCCATCTGCTTGTCAGCATTTGACTGCAAGATTGAGCAGATGAAACGGGCTGCTACTCCGCAGCTCCGAGGAGTTTGTTCCACAACATTACATACATGTCCACGAGATGCCTCCCATTCTGTCCACGACATGAGCAATGAGATCCAGACGGGCCTCTCTCTGGATATACTTCCATCAATCTTCCTTCTCATGCAAATTCTCTTACGTCTCTTTTAGCAAAACCAATTTTTTGTTGGTTCCCGTGTATTCCAAATGACGTTCCGAGAATGGAGACCCACCTCAAGAACAAATGAGCTATGAAATGCACACCAGCTGGTGTTTTGGTGGCAAAGCACTCGACTATGTTCATCTCAATCCTTTCCTTACATGCCTTCTTGAAGGCCAATTCTTCTGAAACTTTTTTTTTTTTTAATGGATCTTGTCTGGATCTTCTGATGACCCTCCGGTGGCTCGGTCTCGCGCAGATGGCGCAGACTCGACGACGTTAAGAGAGCGCAATGTGGGTTTAATCAAAATAAATGAAAAAGAGGAAACGGGAGATGAGGTGGAAACAAGATGGCTGGCAGAAGCCGGATCAAGCATATGGTTACCACATTTCGCTTTCTATGCAGACCTTTGGGAAGATGAATAAGCTACATGCTACTTCAATAAGTGCGCTGAGATGGTCACTATGGCTACAAATGTGCGTCAGAGTTCCCCCGCCCTTCCATAAACCTTGATTCTAGCCTGAGTTCAATTGCACCCATGAATCACCTCATCATTGTTTATTAATGACAGAGCAGTGAGGACACCTGCTGATTTCCGGCCATTATGGTCTTCAGCAAGGCCGTTCCTTCAGCTTAAACCAACGTTCACCTCAGCTCACCCGATTTTCTTTGCTCCATACATTTTTTATGACTTACTGAAGCGAAGACATTCTTTATTTGAACAAGAGGTAAGCTCTATAGTGATTGTATCCAAAGTAAAACACCCCCCCCTCCCCTTCTCCACAATTCTTCCCAGACGTCTGAGATGTGACCACCTTCCCACCTCTCTTCAAGTGTGTGCCTTGATATGGGCTCGGAGCTCAGGGGAGGCCCCTCAGGTAACCAGATCTGCCGCTTCAGATTGCAGCAGCGGGTTTTGCGAAAGAGCTGCACGCATGTGTCACCCAAGACAGCCAAGCGTGACCCGAAGGTAGGGCGAGGAACCGGAGAAACAAAGAAACCATCATATCGTAGCCACCTGTGTTATGCTCGTGTGACAATCCAATCAAAATCCTTACATAAATCCAATCTATTTTTTTTTCTAGGAAATCTGCTTTACAGCCGTCTTGATCTATTTGGAAAGAAGTGATGACATGATATTTTTACTTGTAATTTAGTCGGCGGAGACAAGAGCACGCCTCGGTAAAAAAGCCGATGAAATGTCCAGTGAAAATAAATGTCTGGGTAAACACACTAGAATTGCAATGACACCAATATAGAGTGAAAATGAAACTACCCAAGCACGACAAAAGTCAATTTGTCATTGTGGGATATGTAATAACGCATAATGTTAACATTTGTTTTATTTCCTTCGCGCATTCCAATACTATTTACAGATGATGGCATTTAAATAAAAATAACCAAGCTGCTTTAAGCTTGTGCGTGGAAAGGGAACATTCAATAAATAGGCCTCTACACATTCTAGTTAAATGGGGTCACTTTGACTGGCCATGTTTGCACTCCCAGCGTGTATTTCAACAGAGATCGATAGGACTCATTCTGTTCCATTGACTTTCGCTCACATTTCACAGAGTTCCCTTGTTCCCCACCAGTCTGCAACCAACGACTCATTATAGGCTGGAGTTAAAGGTGGCCTGGATTTGGAACTTAATGCATTATGGGCATTAACGTTTTAGAAAATAGTGATCATGAATAGTTTAATACTGTATTACAGAAGCGGCCATTAGATGTTAACTCTAGCCCCGCCCACAAATCCAGAATCTTTAATTAATCCCTACTGATAGAGACTTTAGAGGCAAACATCATTTGAATATCAATCTGTCATCTTAAATCCACACCTCTGAGTTTATTTTTATTATCCGACACGGTCTAACCAACAATTTAAGATGCATCACAGGATAAATACGCATTATATTAGAGCTAATAAAGTTACAACTATCGTGCGTTATTTAATTTAACCTTGCGCAGGCCCGCTCTGATTTGCACAACATCAAATATAAACTCATCTTAATCAAATGGAAATTACATTTAATGAAATATAAACTCCGAGATGCTACGTGTGCAATTACTGGTAATCCTATTAAACTAGAATTAGGTGATAATGATGTGTACCTTGATGACTTCATTTTACGACACGGCTAGATGGGCATGTGGTGTCGCGTTTAGGCCACTGAACCAAAAAATAAAAAAATCTATTCATATCGTATATTTATATTGTGTATATATATTATATTCATAATTCAATACATTGTGAAGCTTCACTTTATATAACACAGATATTTCCTTACCTTTGAACTTGCTACATCATTTGATGACATCATTCCTTCCATGTAGCTTTTGGACAATAAAACCTGAAAGAGGCAAAAAAAAAAAGAAGTGTTATAATTGGCCTTGACATCAAAGATGTGGAAATAATGAGATGAACAAGTTGATGCATACGTATTGACAAGCACTAAACTGGTGCATTTTGTGCACATGATGGAGATTGAGCCATTAAAGGTGTTATCGCCATTCGACTCAGGGGGGCAGTTGACACCCTCACACAAAGACAAGGACATCTTCAACCTGCCTCTTAGTCATACATCATTATTAGGATGACAGTCGCAGTAGTCTCTAATAGCTTTCCCCCCCCCATAATCCCTCAAGTGACAGTATGTTTCCATAATAACTCCCCCCCCCCCTCCCCTCATGTATAACAAAAGACGCCATTATCGATGACATCAAGAAATGTTATTTTGGCGGAAGACCGATGTAGCGAGGATGTTGAGGTGCTTGGTGGAAAATGGATCCCTGAAGTGTCAAAGCCCCTTTGGGTTTGGTCCTGGCTGCAGTGTTAAGCCCTGAGCACTGAGTCAGTGCATTAGTGTCATGGCAGATGTGTCCTCCAGCCCGTCTCCTGGCTTGCAGTGCAAATTCAGAGATGCATTCAGCTGCAGCCGCCGGCACTTTGCGTGATGAGCCCGGGCAACGGCCTCAATGTGGGTTGATGGCGACATTAAAAAAAAAAAAAAAAAGGAGGAGAAGGCATGGCTTCCTGGCGATGCAGTTATATGCTGGAATGAGTCCACATTTTTGACAGAAAGCAAACTATTTTGGCAAATTCATTACGAAACACAAAGGACGAGAAAAATGTTATTCTAAGCAATTGTTGCCAACTAAAACCCAAAGTAAGCGGATGATTATTTCCCAACACTCTGAATTGTTCTCCACTATTCAATCAACAACAACACACGTCTAAACTCTACTAATGAGATCTTCCGCTGAAGGTCAATTCTGTCAGACAGCCAGGAAGTCAGCAGTTGATTGCTTGCCGACCTGCCGCATCAGCCTTCGACTGATTATTTCCTGACGCTGGCTGCTTCGGAGTTTGACTGCTAATTAAAATGCAACAGGAGAACTTGAGAGGAGGAGCCTCTAGAATCAGTAACAATATCTAAGATCCAGGCAAATATTTACACTGTCTCCTTATATACGTGGACTTTATGGCTTGGAAGATCTTATCAATGAAAGTTCCTTCAAAAATCATCTATTAGTTGAAGTACAGGAGAAAAATGACTACCGTATTTTCCGCACTATAAGGCGCACCTAAAAACCTCCAGTTTTCTCAAAAGCTGCCTTATAATCAGGTGCGCCTTATATATGGACCAATATTGAGCCACTACAGCAAGCGTGTCCAAAGTCCGGCCTGGGGGCCAAATATATATATATCTTATATATGGACAAAGTTTTAAAATGGGCCATTCATTGAAGGTGCGCCTTATAATCCACTGCGCCTTATATATGGACAAAGTTTTAAAATAGCCCATTCATTGAAGGTTGTGCCTTATAGTGCGGAAAATACGGTAATGAAAGGATGCCTGGAATCCTATTAGCTCATCCAATGTACCAAATATTCGATGCTTAGATGTTTATGACAACGGTTATCATTATACATGCTGAAAACACATCAGGGGGAAAGTCATCCAATGTCCTCCCTTGCTGAGAGACAAATGGTCTCCATCGTCTCACACTGACATAATAGCAACTGGAGAAAGGGTACCAGCAGAGAAAGTGTCGACTGGGATCCACTTGCATGCTAGCGTCAATTAGCGGGAATGACCTCTTCACATGTGCAATTATGTTGTCCCTGAAAAGCCTTTAGTGGATCTCGGAGCTCTGCTCTAATAGCTTCTTAACTGTGTCGCTAAATGGGAAGTAAAGCATTAATGGGGGCGCGTCAAAGCGTGCGTATGTTGCCCAAGTTAATTGCCGGGGATTTCCGTGCGACCACGCACAAAACCGAACTGAAAATGAACGCAAAGATACTTCACTTTTAATTTTTCTTAAGTAGGTCTATGGCGGCATCACGTCACACTACTCCATTTTTACCATCATCACTAATAGTAGATAATATTAGCACCACATGGGAATAAAAAATTGGGTGGAAAAAAATGGAAGCACCTGAGAACAATCTCAATCTTCTCTTCACCTTCAGCATTTTAATAACCCTCTTTAAGTTGACATTCAAATTTTCTTCATCCTCCCGCAGGCCACACTGCTTGCTGTCTGCTTTCTAATTGTTATAATAATTGCGTTTGCGACTAATCTCGGCCAGAGCGCCGACCCTGGCTGGCAGTCGGAGGATTTATGATAATGAAATAATTGCCCGAATGCTTTTTTTTTTTCCCTCACGAGCCCCGAACCCGCAGACAAAGATCTATCAACATTCATTCGGTCTCCATCAGCCACAGTTTCCAATTTAATTGAAATTTAGATTGTTGTTGACCTCATGGGTGAGGTTTTGTGGAACAGCAGGAAAGGAAATCTGTCGCCTCATGGGAATTATGCCAGCTGTCTGTCAGCGCACATACTGTATGAGCATCATCTATCTTTCTTGAGCTTTATAGTCCGTTCTGCATTGTTCACACGATTGAATGTGAGTACACACAAATAGGACATTCATTCTATCGGCCTCGGTTCAAAACGCATTATTTAGAACGAAACAGGTCAAACCAGGTCGCTGAGAGAGTCAAATTTTGTCAAAATAATTCTGTTTATACACAGACAACACAACAAGAAGGAAAACAATTAATTAACAGCATCAATTAAATTAAATTAATTAAAAAAACACTTCTATTAAAACATGAAGCACTCATTGAACTTGAACTGACTACGAATATCTTCAAATATTTTTTTCATGCAAAAAAATATTTTGCATAACTTCATTTGTGGAATGTAGAGCTGGAGCCTGGATTGAAATAATAAACAGATTGAATAGCGCATCTGATTCAAATGGTTTGATTGCAATATTGTGCTGGCTGATTTCTATTTCAGGAAAGCGTTTTAGCGCAAGATGAATTTCATAGCGTTGAATGTGCGCTTTTCATTTTTTAAGACGGGTTGCATCATTTAACAGGAGTGCTCCAAGAACATTAGCACAGGGACTAAAATAGATGTTGCCACCCACATAGGACACACAAGGGGAGGTGTTTTTTTTTTTTTTTGGGACCGACAACAAAAAAGTAACAGATATCCAGTCACAATTGCTGACATCCGGGGAAAAAAAATGGCATTTGGGACATAAATACAACATTGGCAAAGACAATTGGAGTTTGATGTAAAAAGGATGCCGTCTTCTCGCTACCACCGTCGTCACTCGGCTAATTAAACTGACTGGGGGAACAAAAGCCTTTAATTGCTTTTGACGCAATGCATAGATTTGTCAGCGATAACACCTGTAGTAAGTGTTAGAAGTCGTGAAAAATTAATTAGCCTCTTTTATATGAAGGAGAGTTTGCTGGAGAGAAAGGGATTTTTATTTTTTTGTGTATTCATGAGAAAGAATGGGCCGCTTTGGACAGACACTTTCATTACTTGCCACACAGGACAACACAATTGCGATTAGAAAAAAGCCAGAACAAAGCGAGAACAATGTAATATATTCACTAGACAGTCATGGAGTGAATTTGGAAGGATAATAATTCCGTCAGGATTAATGAATGATTATTACTACGATTACAAAATCCAAAGCAAATGAAAGCAGATGAGTCTTTATTGATAACAGCAAGCCTGAGAGCCAAACAAATGCACACAGGGCATTTTCAAAAGAAGTCCAAATGTATCTTTCATTTTTAAACTGGGCTTTAGCTCGGGGTGTTTTTAATCCCAATGTTTCAACCTTCACTTTCTGAGCCATTTGGGAATGAGATTCTGCTGTCGTGTATAATCCACTTCTATAATGACTTTTCTAAGGATAATAAAAAAAAAAAGGAGGAAGCCCACAGGGGCCTCGCTAAGTAACTGTCAGAGAATCACAGCGACTCACCGCTAACATCCAATAAATATAGACTGCCTGTTAAGGCTGCTGTTTGCATTGAATTTCAATAAACGGATCCTATTAATAGCTCACCTGTTTTATAGTCTCAGATATCATCAAAGCATGTATACTTTCGTTTTCGATGTCACGGCACCGAGAGACACGTTGAGGCGATTCAGGCCACCGAGCGCACATCCTGCAAGAAGACTTGTGGATATACACTCCATTGCCCTTATAGTTGTCGTCTTTATGATTGCACAGAACGCGCTCTTTGCTTTACAAGGCCACGGCGTGTAAAAAGCCATTTACATCAAGTTGACGACTTCATGGAGCCTTCACTCGCTTTCAGAGTGGATGGTCTCACGGGGCCCGCTGTCATCTGTGTTAAAACAGCCTCTCCTGCACTTTCTGTCATTTCCATATTGTGTGACTCAAACCTGTTTGTTTCTGACAGTGACATGTTTTGGTTGGATAGCAGCAATAAGTAGAAATTGCGTGTGAATGCTGAGAGCGTCTCAAAAGAGCGGAAAACTGCAATACTGCTTTGATATCACAGTATATTTATCTATATCAAAAAGAGAGCTATGAAAATTCATATTTCTATCAAATATGGTGGTTTTTGAAAGTGTGTCATACCTCTTTGTCTGGAGAACTTCATGGGAGGCGAAACATCTGAAGAAAAGGTCACAAACTCAAAAAGAAGCAGGGAAGCAAGATGGAGTCTAAAACAAACAAACTAAAAAGTCCCAAAATAATCAACTCATTAAGTCCATAAAATAAAGTTTAAATTAATAAAGAAACATGGAAACAAATACAAATTGTTGTAGCTGACTGAGCGTGGGCACGCTACTCACCTGCGTCAAACGAGGCTACTCACCTGAATGTAATCAAGGACGCCAGACGGAAAGACCTAATGGACAAAAAACATCAGCAAATAATCCAGTTCAAGGTTCAGTTTGGTACAACCCAAAGTGTGGGAAGAAGTAGAAGAACTTGACACAAATTGACACATATATGATTAAGAAAATTATGGAAACTTTTTTTCATGATGTCATTAAAATGAGGATGGTGGTAAATATTTAATTGGCTATTAAGACTTGACTGGAAGCTAAACTAAGCTAACATGCTAAACTGTGCTTTTTTGTTTCCTTACTATAGCCAGAATACCACCCAAGTGAATCTCTAGTTGTTATTCTGAGGATGCAAGACGTCTCTTCTCGACTAATATTCTCAGCTGCTGTGGCTATGTACAATTCCCCAGAGCGCAGGACGAGAATTATCATGTTGACTATAAAAGCAAAAAAAAAAGTTCACACAGCAGCCGGAGAGCCTCCGTTTAAATTGCACACTTCTTGAGTGTGAGCTCCAGCTCCAAGAAAATCATCACCGACAAGAAAAAAAAGTATTTGGTCTGAGCTGTGTTGATATAGCAGATTTGTTACCGGGGTCCTTCAACACACATAAAAAGTCTGGCTCAACATGAAAAAAATAGCATCCTATGGCTTGTGCTGATAAAGCGTTATCACTGGGACAGGAAGCTGTGAAAAAGGCCAGGGAAAAAAAAAAATCTGGATCTTCTGATGTTCCCACGCTCTGAGATATACATATCTACCTTTGTGAAGGATCAACAGCTTCAGCGCTAAGATTAGACGTATAAAAAATAGATATAGTCCTACACTTGATTCATAAAGTCAATTTGGTCCATTATATTGACTCATATCATACTGCTAGCTCAATAATAATGAATACCGTATTTTCCGCACTATAAGGCGCACTGGAGGTTATTAGGTGCGCCTTATAGTGCAGAAAATTGTATTTGTTTAAATAAAATGGGAGGGGGGGGGTGGTCACTTTTGGACAACAATGCCACAAGAAACTTATTAAGCATATTTTTGCCGTATCTAGTGCGGAAACAAAGAAAAGTTGTTCTCCATTGTACAAATCAATGACATGATGAATGGAGCTAATTTTACCTGCACACTGTGGATCATTACTTCCTTCCCTCCATCTTCTCCTTTATCTTGTCCAGATGGAAATGAGCTTGTGGAATGTGGTTTGCTTATAGACCCTGGACCGGTCAATCCGAGAACACATATAGAGCTAGACAGAGTGGAAAACAAAGTTTCACATGGATTAAAAACATAACATATGGTTCAGAAGTCAGCAGAAGTTCATAATTACCATTCAACTTCTTCGGTTGTCCTTCACCTTGAACTGAAAAATATGACACCGGAGTAGAACCCTCAAGAGGGATGTTTGTCTCAGTCCAACCTTGACAAAAAATGAACTTTTGACCATTTAAGAAAAAAAACAAGGCCCACCGGGGCGCTTGGGATAATTTTGCGGCGGCGGCAGTCAGTCTTTTCTCACCATTAACCGCTGAGCCACCACATTTTTACACTTCTGAAAAGAGTACGCTATTTACCTTTGTGGGGCGCCTCCCAGTATTTCAACCTTAAGATTGCCACGAAAAGCACTTTCACATATCACGCACGGGAGAATAGATATTATTCTGAGCCGAGAGAGAAAAAAGGAAGAAAAATAAATGAGTTTCTGATAATAATGTGATAAGTTGCCGACGTGGTTTAATGGGTGTTTGTGTTTGGAGAGCAAAATAATTTGAAAAACCTGCTTTCATTAAATTGTGAGGGAAAATAAATGCTTTAAATGATTCATCAACACTGCTTTTCAGGAAATAAAAAAAAAATCCACAATGAGATCCATTATCTTAAAACTAAAATGCTTTATGTGAAGGTTATGCGTTTAATTTGACAGGTCATAAAAGAAATAAAAAATTGCCGTGGAGCTCAGCTTTTCCTTTTCATTCAGCCTCAAACTAAAATAAATCCCCGCACCTTCAACTCCATCAGCCTGATTGGAGATTGTCAAAACATGTTTGCCAGCAGCTAGCACGCTTTGAAGAACTTTTTAATTGAATTCATTTGGGTCTGTTTTGCATTAAACTGCTGTTACGTTCTGTCTGGATTCATCAGTTCCAGACCTCGCATGGCGTGAACAAAAGACATAGAACAGCTCTGCTGGAGACAGCCGCAGAAATGAAACGAGAAAGCTTTCAGTCAAAACATGGCAGGAAGGCTAAACAAAGTGTCAACAATCGGAGGAATCGGATTTTTTTTTTTTAAATACTTTCAACTCGAGCAAAATGTGTCTGGAATGTACCAGACTCCCTTTTAAAGCAAGAATGTTCTGTTGAAAAAACAATTTGGCACTGAATTGGACACATATTTTCTATCATGTCCGATTCTCAAAGCTCGTGCAAAACGATCAGCGGTAGGCTTCATTTATTTGTTCATTCGGTTTTATTCTATACGGGAAAATGCAGTGGTTCATTCTTCGCTCTTTTCAAAGGTACTTTATGGCTGATTGAATGCGCTCTATTATGTGCGATGAGGAGGAAGTCTCTTAGTCAATGGATGTAACTTGGCCAGATAGGAAAACGGCTTTCATCCGTCACACTCCATAAAGTGACAATAACTAGCTCATTTCTCTACACAAAGGAAGAGGGGGGGAAGAAAAAAAAATAGAGCGCAATCTTTTTCAAGCTACGACGGAGGAATGACACGAAAGGTGACACGGTGTCATCTCGACAAGTATGCAGTTATGAATATTAAATGGACCTGTGGATTCTTAAGAATGACTGTTGGGCCAATTTTTGAAAGGCAGGGCAAACAATTATTTGATTTGCCCAAGTCTCACTTGCGGGAAAAAAAAAAGCACATCAGTGACCTGATGGTGTTATTTGTGAAAAATGATGATCCAGCAATCATTCATCTCTCCATGTTGTGTATTTTTTTTCTTTTTCTTCCAGGCCACGGCAACAGCTTGACCTCAGCTAACCTTCAAGCAGACTCTCCGAGGTGCCGCACTAATAATAACCACCGCAAGGATAAATGGTCCTTAACCTAAGGAGGGCGCCCGTCGGACTTAAATGAAAATGTATTCCTTCGGTTCCTGTTGTAATCGCTCACTTTCTAAGCCAATGGCGGCAGCAGGAAGGAGAGAAGGAGAAGGAGGAGGTCTGACCAAAATAGCACCATAGAATAACATGCCGGGCCAATGCGAGTGAGTCAGAGCAAGCAGCTGCTCTTGAATTGCGTCTTACGTGAAAAACACACATTTAGATTGATTAACCAGTAACAACTGCTGAAAAAAATATTCATGAAATTAAAAAAAAATTTGTTGACTGCCACCCAAAAAAAAAAAAAAATACAAATTTATACATAGCGAGAAAAAAAGAACAATTTCAAGGCAGCTTTTAATCATGGATTGAGCAATTTATTCATTCTGTCAGGACATTTTTTTTTCTTTACTGTCCTGAAGTCTAACACGAACAAAAAAACCAAATGTGAGATGTTCCATTTGCATCAACCAGAAAAGAAGACTGCGATCATGGAAATAGACATTCAGAGAGGACATTAAAAAGTTGATCAACTTGGATAGATTGCCCAGTATTTTCCCAAATGTACCTATTTGATCCTATTGGACGTTGGTTTTTAGATTTACCAGTACCTTTAAGGTGGGAGTTGGGCAATATTTAAAAAAAAAAAAAAAAAAAGGCCTCCTAGCTTTTAAGGAAAAGAAAGCCACGTTGAGCACATGTGTGGTTGTAAGAGCTTGCATGCATGCTGACACAGGCACTGATCTTGACTTTTTGGGTCCTCGGATAGAAAGAAAACAGCATTATGGGATGTGTGAGACCTCGCAAAAAAAAAAAAAAAAAAAGGCAGTAGACAGGACTTCCACAAAAAAAAAAAATCCAAGAAACACTGAATGACATTTCGATGTGCACTCTTGTCAAAATAAAAAAGACATAATAAAAACAAATACATAACCAACAACTCCAAAGATGTTCAAGTTACCAGAAATCTGCCGCGGGGGAAATGATAAAACTTTAACAGCAACAAACATAAAACACAAAATAGTGGCTTTACTCCAGGAACTTCCAAATTATAATAACATTACTCCGAATATAAGCCGACTCTTTTATCCAGAGGAGCTCTGCAAGCCAGTGCTGAGCATTCTGGGTCCTGTAATAAAATCCAGAAATACCAAACGACGAGAAGCTTTTGAAGCTGCTTCTCATACAAATAAAACAAAGAAAGAGCAGTATAGAAAAAAAAACAACACAAATGTAAAAGCAAGCACAAACATTTTTAAGAATAATTAAGGCGAGTTAAAATATTGCAGAATGTATTGGCCCCTGTGTCTTCAAACAGACTGCCACAACAGTCAGAGCTCCCACGCTGCATGGATCCAGAGGACGGATCAAATGATGACATTTTGGAAAAAAAAAAGAAAAAAAAAAAGAGTGATCCTCTTTGGAGAGATTCTATTTGGTTTCATTTGGTCTCTTCCTCAAGAATATTTTAAAGGGAACACGGACAACCTCCTTAAAAAGAACAAATTAAGAACAAAATGAAAAAGGGGGGGGGAGTGTCATTATCTTTTAGGGTGGTGGGGTCACAGATTTTTTTTTTTTTTTCGTCCAAACACCTGATATGACAGATGACAATGACTTGCCTGTGGGAAGAGTATGTCCCGCTTAAAGTTCTTCCCCTGATTCGGATTAAGAGCAGTCCGGCAAAAGATACAAAAGAAAACGGACCTCAAGTTTTTTTTTTTCTTCTTCTGTCTAATCGTCATTTTAGGGGACACGTTCCTCGCAAAGTGTCCCTCTGCTCCCCTTGTCAGTGAAAAAAAAAAGGCTGATTCAGCAATCCTCTTGTCCCGAGGTCATGCCTTGAGTGTTAGGGGGGGCCGGTTGTCGGGCCCTTTGTGGTTCTGATCGCCAACAAAAGAGGCTTCAAACGTTCATCCTTCAGGTCCGGTTTTGTCCTCGTCATCTTTCAAACCCATTCCTGCATGGAGCGTTTGCAGTAAAGTATGTGGCGCGGCGTACCTTTCCTCTTGAACTGCACCACGGTGTAGACCAGCACCAGCAGGCACAGGGCCAGCACGCACGGGATGACGATGGCGACCGCCTTCACCGTGTTGGCCTCGTTGTCCAGCTCGATAATCACGTCCGTGTTGCCGTCGCCGGCGGGAGGGCGACCCGGGTCGGCCGACATTAAATCGCAACCCATGAAGTCCTTGAGGATGGAACGCGGGTAGCCCGGTTCAACTCTGAGGAACTGGTTGTTGAACTTCCAGTACTCCTTCCCCTTGTAGAAATATGTGAAACCTGAAGGGGCGGAATGAGAAAAAAATAAATAAATCAATTTCACGATGCAGTTGAGCCACTGTGCATTTGACAGCAGCGTTGTTAAGCAACATTGTCACAGGAGATTAATTAAAAAAACAAATCTCATGAAAAACACACACGTGGGTCAAACCACAAAGCTAATATCGCACGTCATCGAGAAACAAGCTGCTCTGGTGTTCTCCAAAGACTTTTTTTTTTTTTTTCCCATGAGAATGAGTGGCCAATTGTACTGGTGTCACGCAAACTAGAAAGTCACAACGAGTCAGTGTTCATTTTTGATTCCAACCCCCCTGGAGGAAGAATCCACTCGGAACCACGTGTCTCCTTCTGTGGGATTATTTGTGAAGACAGCAATGCAAATGTTGAGCGAAGATAAAATGAACGTTTTGCCTTTCCTGTGCACAGTGCAAACATATATATTAATTAAATTTATTTTATAATATCAAGGTTGGTGTGAACCTTGTTTTTGACACCTCGAATTCATTTTAAGGGAGTTTTAAGGTTGACTTCAGGACGTCCCTAAAAATATCCATATCATGTAAAACTGGCCGCTTACCTTGCATGTGACAGCTTGGCTCGCTATTTATTATTCATGCCTGCTGTTTTCAGGGAAAATGAGGACAAATACTCTAAATGTAAATAGAATGAATGAGATTGGACTTTCTTAAAAATGGTGGACAGGGGACATTGTTCCTCCCAAAGAAAAAAGATGTTCCTATGTGAATGTGTCACCCACGTCACCCGCGTAGACGTGTACTCAATTTATCTGGGTCGATCTCGGCGACACGTGACACACCCCGACCTGTATCGGCTTCAAAAGCGAACGTGCATGTGATGAACGCACGAGCCAATCAGCCACGCCGCCCACCCTTCCCGCTCACGTTCCTCCCGGCCTCAGCGGCACAAATATTGGGCTATGAATTTGGCTGGCGACCCACGGGACAGATGGCCCGAGCGTTCAGTACCACCTGCCCTGCTTTTTCCGACCAAGGTGTTGCCAAATCCGGGCCCGGGTCCAACTGGCAGGATAAGCTCAACGCGGAAAGATTTTCTCGTCTGCAAACAATCGAGCGGCTCGACAGGTGAACACTTTTAAAAGTTACATACGGGCTTGATTCGGGCCGTCGGGTTGAAACCGGAAGATCCCAGTGGTGCTTTCGGCTTCCAAATTAATTTGCACCAAAATATTTCTTGTGCAAGATGACCTATATTCATATTCCGATATAATCACCATTTAATTTACACGCCGATGCAAAATGATGGGGCAAATGAATGCGATTTATATATAGCCAACCAGATGAAATCAATACAAGCTGGCAAATGAACACTACGTCCAGCTGCTGCCAAATTAGACTATCAGCAAGGACAAATCATACCGTTGGCTTTATCGACAAAGGCCCCCTGTGGCGATTCGGGCACACCTCTCCACACGGTGATGGGTTTAGGATACCCGGGGTCCATGGTTCTCATTTCCTCGTTGTAGCGCCAGTACCTGAACACGAGCAAAAGATGAAAAAAAAAAAAATCACAAATACATTTCCTATATCCATACCTGTCTCCTTTAAAGAAGTACGTCTTGGCCACATCTTGCCACCACACGGCCGTCTCTATGCTCTGAGCCGGCATACCGTGACCATACTGGCTGATGTCCTTAGGGTATCCAGCCTGCAACACCGTGTCCTTAAACACCCAGAATTGCTTCCCTGCAAAGTAAAAAAAAAAAAGAAAATAGAAACATTGAGCAAAAGAAGGACAAGCAAGAGCACAGGTTACCCTGCGGGTGCAATACACGACGAGTGAGAAGGGCGAATTTACAAGGACGGCGAGCACAAGCTTTGGCGTAAATATCAAGCGGTAAACCTGTTACCTTGTGTAGTCGATGTTTCCCTCATTTAAAATAGGACAAGGCGCAAAGTGAAAAGTTCTGCCCTTGCTTTGAGATACTGTGGGAATTGAGGAGGCGGTAAAAATGAAACGCCCAGATGTGTTAAAGACTTTCAATTGCGATAACATAATATAATATAATATAATATAATATAATATAATATAATATAATATAATATAATATAATATAATATAATATAATTAATATAATTAATATAATATAATTAATATAATTGATATGATTAATATAATTGATATAATTAATATAATTAATATAATATAATAAGAAAAGTTACTTAATAAAATATATATTAAGTGTTTGATTTGTTTTATTCTCCTCCTTCTAAGTCCACTCCCCAAATTTCTCTGTGTAGTGAACTTTCCTTCCTGGAGAGTAATTAGGTGAAACTGCACACTTCTGACAGTGTGACCCCAGGAAGTGCGTTTCAAGTCATTCCAGGAGGAAGAGGAGGAAGTGGGGGTGGTTGGAAGAATTTGTATTGCAATATTATCATGATTAGAATCCCAAAAGAGTAAATGGGATTTGTTACACACACACACAAACTAGTGGTGGCCTCTTTTTAGAGAGGAAATTCATTTAACCTCTTTCCCTGACAAAGACCCACCATGTCACACTTCCTCTGGCCCTGACACAAATAATAAAAAAAAAACACCACACCCTGGGATTAAATTCACTACCTACCTCAAAATTGGATTTATTTTTTATTTTTTTAAAGTAACACACAAGAGTTGTTCTGTATACAAAGGGGAATTCTTTAGCGTTATAAGCTCTCTGCATTTAAAGTGTACATCTAATATTTATTTTTATAATTTTCTTCTGAGGGTAGAAGGTATAAATGCATCAATCCTGTTGTTAGCTAGTCTGAGAAGATAGCAGGGTGGAGAAATGGCACAGAAGCTTTTTGGCGCAAGTTGTGTGCGTTTCCAGGAATTGTTGGGTTTTGAAAATAGAAATGAGGTTGAGCGAAGATTTGTAGTTTGTTTGCCAGCCTGCGTTCATTGCCCTACCTAGGCGTCGACCTCATGCATATTGATACTGACACAAAAAAAAAAACACAATATAACTTGCCGTGCCGTCATTTCCAAGATTCATTTGGACTGCAGTTGAAGATTTAAAGAGAAACATTAATACCGCTAGGACTAAGCTCACTATCAACATTATTAAAAGTCAAAGCTTCAGGATTACCTTGGATTTTCCGAGCAAGTGAGCAAAACATTCATCGTTTTCAGATTCACAGTGAAATAAGATCAAGGGAGTTCCCTCAGTGATAAAGAAGATACGAGTCTCTTGTTGTTGTTTTGTACCAGACTATCAAGCCCCTAAAAATAAAACTATATAGTGGCGGTCGTAAAAAAAAAATAAAAAAAACAGGCTTACCTTTGAAGAAAACAAATTTGCCCTCACTATTCTCATAGACCGCATCAATTTTGGGTGGCAGACCCCTCCAGAAAACACTGATGAGCATCGGGTACCCGGGCATGACCGTGTTATCCCGTACTCGCCAAAACCAATGATCCTAAAACACAAAAAAAAATGACCATAAATGATTATTAAGTATTTTCATTTTATCACGTGCAATATGGTGAGTATTCTCAGAATCTCAGCTTTCCCATTGGAATAGAAGGTGTGTCTATTTGATGAGGGATGAAATTTGATGCCAAAAACCAGAGCCAGGGGAGACCCAGCTGGGAAAGCCATTTGGACTCCCACCCTATGCTAGAAAACAGTCCAGCACGTCTGGAGACACACACACACACACACACGCACACGCACTAAATGAAGGCTACATCAATAGCTGATTAAACAAAGCGTCTCGGCTACTCTCACTTTTCTCACTTTCTAATCCAATTGTTTCGCTGGGACTCCGCTGGACACTTCTCCTCTTTCAACCTTGTTCACTCTGCCCAAACTTCTCACTTCCTTCTCTGATTCCTTTGCCTGGCTCACTTAAAAGCCACAGCTGCCCTAGATGCCAACTGCTTCACATTTTCTTTCATATAAAGAACGCAAAAAGGTAATTGAAAACACATGTTAAGTCTGAAATTGGACCTTTTTGAATTCTCTGGACTTAATATGAGAGAAAATGTGATTTTCCCCCCACCCTAACATCTTATACTCCCACTAGGAAAAAAAGGAAAGCTCAAAAAACATTTCATCAATTAATTTGCTATTAACACAAGTTGAAAATTGAAATTTAATTTAACGTTTGCAAATAAAGGAAAAATTATCGACGTGTGTGTGCACTAGATATGTTAAAAAAATTATCAACTGTAACAAGCGTGACATCTCACCTCACTTTGTTATTTATAAAACAGGCTGAGAACAAAATGCAGCACATTATTTACAAAAAAAATGTTTACTGCTATTTTCTATGCACAGTAAGTAGAAAATTCACTTAAACGCAATATAAAATAATTTCCCCCAAGGCCGAAGGAGCTTTGTGAGTGGACAACATAATCATGCAGAGATTAAATAGATATTGAATGAATATTTTAAATACTATAAATGGTTGAATATGAATTCCCCAAGTTAAAATCTATATGCCTGAATAATTAGAACGACTTGTTTACTATGAAATACTTATGAAAAAAAAACTTTAATGAACCACGAACACAAGTGCCGTTTCATCCATAATATAGTGCAAAGTTTAAAAACAGATTTATTATCTTTGGCCGTAAAACGCAATGGGTGAGAAGGGGAAATAGCAAACAAAGTCTTCTCTTCCCCTTAACTCCACAAGACTCTTACTTAGCCAATTAATACTATTTATAACCCCCCTACCGAAAAAAAAAAAAAGGTCACATATAAAGCATGAGTAGCACTCTTTATCCTGTGTGTGCACAACACAAGGCTGCTTTGTGTCTTGCCCCAAGGTTTATCTGCGTTCCTCACTGCTTGGTGCTGTGGTCTTGTGCTCACAAGCTTCGACCAAGGATAAAGATTCATTGAGGCACGCGTGTAGTTTTCTCTTAAAAGCCACGTTTGTGAGTTGTGGGACCAAAAAATGGTCTGAGGTTCCACCTAATGTCTCCAAACATTGTCTTTTGTTTACCTTAAAGACAAACATCTCTCTTCTTAGTATGGCCAAGGTGTTGAAACATCCATCGCAGATGTTAGGTTTAGAATTGGGATGCGACGGTCTGTCACCGGGAGGCAGTCGAGGAGGTCTGGTTTGCCGGTCTGGTTTGCGTGGATCGGAAGGCGGGTGGGAGCGAGCAGGGGGCACCGTCGGTAAAGGCTTGGTGGGCTGCGGGAGCTTGTCAGGAGGCCCTAGATAAAATAAAAATGTCGAAAAAAAAAATGAGGTACGCGAGGAAATAAACATTCACTCCCATTGACGGCAAAAGACGTCAAAGCTTCTGGGCTGGCAGAGAATGAGTTAACCACTTCTGAAGATGCCGTTGAACCTGAACGTAAGAATAAAACAAGCGGCGTACACATTTCTCTCGCTAACGCTTCATATTCATGACTAACATGAAAGCAGGCTGAAGAACATGAATCCGACGAGTACAAAGAGAGAGGTAGAAAGGAGGAGCGTGAGTGGGTTGCAAGTATAAATAATTGAACACATGATGGTGCAGAGATAACATTCCCTGTGAATGTGGAAAAAAGAAAATATGGCTGGCTTCACAAGCTGCAGGAATATTCCATATTTGGAAGACTTTGCAGTGAATATAAAACAGATCCAATATCGAACGGCAGGCCGATCAGTGGATTAACGGGGAGCGCTAGACATCTTCCAGTCCGCATAACGGATGCTCGGGGTTTTACATGAGCGGGATTCCTTTCACTGACTGAATTAAATCCTGTGAAATACATCCCAGATTAGACGAGGCGAAGCGCTCGGCAGTTATGTAAGCAGGCGGGGAGATCACAGTCAGCTGGACACTCGGGAGGGGGGACATGAACTGGCAACATCTCTGTGCCATGACAAGAGAAAATAAATACGATATAGAATTCTTGCGCCACTGTATTATTGCGAAACACACCCCGAAATCTCATTTCCACTTGTGTGATGATTAATTCCGTTAAGTACACACCGAAACCGACCGAGTCTGTTTTGTTTCCACCGAAACGTTATCGGTCCGAGCAGCCAAAAAGGAAAGTCTCGAGGTGTATTTGCTTGCCATCAAGATAAGACGGAACTGTTTAGCCGGAGTAACAAATGAATGAATATAAGTCGCTCATGGCAAGTCAAACAAAAATAAACAGAAAGCCTATTAGTGTCCAAGGAGCCCCGAGGACTGGTTTTGACAAATTAAATCAGACGTGACTCCGAGACACGTTACGGACAACTTATTTGTGTTGGCTAAAACATAAATATGGCGGTTGGCAGTTGAGAGCGCTGACATTTCTTCGACAAGGTTTTTTTTTTGTACTGCTCAGTTGGTATGTAGAAGGTTGAAAAAAAAAAAAAGCCAGAGGCCAAAATGTGTAATCGCAATACTGTGTGACAAAAGCGCTTAAGTCTTAATTCCACTGGAAATCTTTGCTGCCTAATGACATCATGACCATTTTTCCTTCTCAGCCTCGACTTCCCATTGATATAAACACTGAAGGTCGCACCATTGACCTTATTTGGATTCAACAATAAGGAGGGGGGGAATTGCCGGGGGGGAAGGATTCCCGTGAGAGGAACTGCTGCCACTTGTCCTGCCCTTCAACTCCGAGTACAAGAGAGAGGTGGAGGGAGAGGAGTAAAACACAAGAGGGATGAGGAGAGATTTGATCCCTTGCCCAGGTCTGTCACTCCCAAAGGTACCCTAGTCATGTAAACAGATGGCCGCTTCTTGTGTGTGTGTGTGTTTGTGAAGGAATGTGTGCAGCCATTCGTGCGACAGCCCGCTGTCATCTCGGTGGAGTGGAACTGGTTTACAGTCTCGACAGCTATAAGGGACAACTTCCCACTAAGTTGCGTCACATGCAAAGATGATCAAAACAATGTGTCATCGAAGAAAAAAAAATCCCACCATAAATCTTCTGGATGCCCAGAAGATCGTCCATCGGTAGTTTGAAGTTCTCAGTGTCCATGTATTGGTAAAAAGGAGCCATGATGGCCGTCGGGTCGTTGGAGTGTTCCAGCCCGAGTGCGTGGCCCAGTTCGTGGACCGCCACCAGGAATAAATCGTTACCTGAAAGTTGGATGGAGAAATTAGCTGTGGCATGGTCAATTTACAATATATGCAGGGAATTGAGGGGATTACGCAATAAGGTCCACACAGAAACGGGAGACATAGGTTGTAATTAGCGTGCAGTTGTGGTTAACCAAAGCGGTTGTGAACTTTTGACTCTGGAACACTCTGTGGTCGACAGTTCAATTCGCTCTGAAATTAACACCACCCCCCCCCCCTGTTCTCGACTCCCGCTAAATCCCCTTCATTTACGTCACACGGACTAAAAATTTCTCAGATGTGAGCGTGAAATCGTTTTTGTTGTCAAGTGTAACTATTAAATTGAGTGTAGCCAGGTTTTGAAACATTGTAGTATTGAACTAGGAGAGAACGTTGTTGTCAATATATTTTGCAAGAGAGGAGGTCAAATGATTTCCACATGATACGAATGAATGAAGATGAACTGTAATTTTCCAAAGTGTTATTCTTAAGCTTCAACTCTTTGGCCTCCCGGGGGGGCATTTGAGGTTGCCATTTTATTTTTCCACTTGTCGACCTAAGTCATACTATACGTGGGGGTCCATAAACAAAAAGCCAAGGTGACTTGGTTACAGCCTCGCCAATGGTGAGGATACAAGACGGGTGGGAAGAAAAAAGGTGACGAGGAATAAAACAAGGTGGACAAAAAAAAAAAAGCAAATGTGGGAAGTTATGGTTTACTATTTACAAATATTCAAAGTTTTAAAAAAGCTCAAGCATCTGCAAACTATTTACAGTATAGGCTACACGACAAACTGATAACTAGTTTTGAAATCAGAGACTAGTAAAAACTTCAAATAGTTTAAAAAGATGAATGGTAATAAAAAATGGTCTATCTCTGTTTTTAAAAAGTGAAGACAGTTTGTAATTTTAGTAATTGCGGGCCCCCAGGCCTTGGGTTTGACACAAACGTTTTTGAGGTTTTAAAAAGACACTTCAAAGGGTGGAGTTAAGATTTACATTGACAATCTTCTCTCCCGGTGGTTAACAGGAGCCGTGATTAGAAACCAGAATGGTCTGCTTGCTCTTTCTCCGTAATTTACAAGCTCCCTATACATGTCGCGGCCTATCTGTGTGCTCGGGGCACATGTGATGTGGGAATACAAGCTCCCTGACATAAACATGAACAAGATAAACAGACACAGGCACACAAATCAGATGACGACGCTGTCCGTCCAAATTCTGGAGTTCCGAACAAGATCTGATAGGTCTCGTAGAAATATACGAATAAAATTGTTTTTGATGTTATCACTAAAAATGTTTATACGAACGCAAAGACCAAAGTTGTTCTATCGCTTGGGTGTTGTTTTTTTTTTGTGGTACTTTTCTGGTTCGGCCTAAATTGTTTTGCAGTGTTACGCTTCAACAATTCCCCTAAGAGACTTCACCACTGACAATTTGCCTGTAGAAGTGCTCTTGGAAACGTGTGCCACGCAACAAACTGCACACCAAAGGGGGGTAATTGCATTTCGATGTTGTTCTCTGTCTCCGAGCACGCTGAAACTATTTTTTTTTTCTCCAATATTGTATCAAACCAAAAAAAAAAACTTTTTTGTCATTAAATGTACTGAGTTTTGGAGAAGCTAACTCAACATAACGTGTACTCTGCTGTGGCGTAATTATTTATTTACAGAAACTGCAACGGAGTGAAATTCAGACTTTGGAATATTGCCAAGGATTGGAGTATCAGCAGCTCCTGCGGACTGGAGGTAAATAAACCAGCAGCGAGCATATAATTAATGCTGCCAAGGAAAGGACATCCTTTATTCTTGTCATGTTTATCTCAGCGTAGCACCTGTGAGCAAGACAGGGGGATTGGTGTACATTTTTTATTGTGATCATTCATCATTAATAATACATTTCCGAGCGAGGGGGCTTTGCACGTGGGCACACAAAAACAGGTGTCCTTGGAAAGCCCCAAACTATAATATTGCTTGTGAAAACTCGGCTTACACCGGCGGGGGAAAATGAAAAGACAGATGCTGATGCGCGTCATTTTCAATTAAGATGCTGCGGAGAATCTTATAAGGGCATATCAGCGGGAGGGGACGCTTTATCAAGGTGTGTGTTTGTGTGTGTAGGCGGAAGCGAGCCCCAGCGCCCATGTGGAAGTTGATGCTGCTGCTGTCAGTAGGTGGCTGTCTATTTCTAGTGGCAGCCTGGTGGGCAGAAACACGTGCTGACGTCTCTGCTTCCTTTCCGTGACTTTATTTTGCTCCCGAGTGTGCGTGCGATTGCAAAAACTGGCCTTCAAAGTGATGTTTGTAATAAGATACGTTTGGGATAATAATACGTTACGATTATACGTTTGGATAAAAGATCACTTCGCACGCAATAAAACATTTTATAATTATATTATCTAAAAAAAATTTCAAGTTGATCAAAATCAACAGATTTAAAGGAAAAATAAATCATACATCCTTACAAATGACACCCCAATAGTGTGATCCATTAATCCCCTCACACGTGTCTGTGTTGCCGGGTAAAAAGGTTCAGACAAAACATCACGTGTGAACTTACAAGATGGAACAGCTACAATACGAGCGTACTTAAATCGCATGCCTGCGCGCGTTTAGCTCCCAGCGGACCGAGGATTAATTCTCCAGTGCTCACTGGTGGACTCATCGTCCAAAACAATAACAACAATAACATCGACAGTCCGCCCCGGTGCCGACAACCAACGCGCCAAATGGTCCTTTCCCCTCAACGGGGCGAGGGATTAGCTATGACAGACTGGCGGCTTACTGGACAGATATTTATCAGCGCCACTGAAATACGCCAAGGTCGTGTTTAGGGTACCGTATTTTCCGCACTATAAGTCGCACCTAAAAACCTCTAATTTTCTCAATTCATTGAAGGTGCGCCTTATAATCCGGTGCGCCTTATAGTGCGGAAAATACGGTACTATATGTGTATCTTACATGTTTGGTTTAAGACGGTGAATCACGACTTTCAACCGTAGCTTACCATCATGGTTGGGGTTGCCCAGCGTCCACGGCTCATCCGAATCAAAGTGCGTATCTCCGCCGATTCCTGGCCCTGGGAAATAGGCGTGGGCTAGGAAGCCGCCCTCGCCGTCAAATGGTGAGCTATCACCATGGAAACCTGAGGCAAAGATAATCGTGATGTCCACGTCTTTTTTGGTTCGCTCCAGTTCACTGTACGGCACGGCTTCGAAGCGCAGCGGTGTCACGTTTTGCCAAACGTCAAAAGCTCGCCGGATGGCGTCGTGGGTCTCCTCGGCACCGACTTTGGGGGTCACGTTCTTTATGCTGTACGGATACGACACACAAAAATGGAAGACTTTATTACTGTTGTGTTGTTTCAAACGCAAAGTAGTACCCAAAGTTAAAAATACGATCCTGCCAACCGAGGCTTACGATTTTTGAGCCGAGTCCACAATGCCAGCTCTGATTTGTTGCAGGTGTGGAGAGGATTGGACAATTTTCTAGCTCACAAATCTACTTTCTAATTAAGGCTTATCAACAGCCCACTGCCTTCTGAAAGCCCAAGTCTGGTTAGTCACGGAGGGGGGGAAAAAGCTCTCACGGCTTTCTACGCTCTGAAAATAATCGTCACGGTATTAAAATTTGGTTTCACTCTGGTTTGGTTGCCAACAGCTTATGAGAAGACGTCTGCCTGCTGTTGTAGCTGACTCGAATGGTGATTTTTTTTTTTAAATGACGTTTGAAAAAAAGTCTGAGCCCTTTCTAAAACCACTGCTAATTGCCGAATGAAAGATTTTGACCCCTTCTAAGGCCATATCAAATATTTAACTCCATGTTGGGAGGTGATAATTACTCTGGATGCATCTCGTGAGCTATAATAGTACTTGCATGTGGGGAAAACAGTGGGGATGCCAAAACTAATTAGGGCCTCCCAACAGCACATACTGTATACGCCGACGTGGAAACCGGCACACACCCCATGCATTAATTATGCCTTTTCAAAACCCAGCTTTGTTTTTTAATGATTATTTAACGAGTCTGAAAGCGAAAGATGGATATTTTGAAGGGGGGGGGGGGGGAGTGTGACCGTAGCTGGAATCAAACCGAGCGATAGCAGATTGAGACAGCGGGGAGGACATTAAAAATCCACTTGCAGAAATGTGTTTTTCCATTTTGGGGTGCGATTTGACTAAATGAAGAGTAAAAATTGATTGATCCACTCTTTTTATTCTGTTTTTTTCCATCGAAATTGTTTTTTTTATTTCAGCTTCTATGAAAGAATTAAAAAGGGATTGCTGTCGATTTTTAGATCCTCGTAAAATGTTTGTTTTAGCATTTTAGCTATTAGAGTACTGTTTGTATCGAGCGGCCCAGGTACGGAATCCTTTTTTTTTTTTTTTGGGTGTTTTTATTAAACCGCCTGGGTTCGTTCTGTTCTTTTGTGCTGAATATTTAGCATTTGACATTTTCTGAGATTCATATCTTGTCGGAGCCAATCCGGACTGCGCTGCTCGGTGGCGGCAAAGCGTTTTCTCACTGCCGAAAGGTGGAAGACGAAATGGAATTCCACCGCATTCACGACTTTGGCTGCAGCAGTTTGACAGCCCGAGGCAAAGCTGCCTAAGCTTCGCACACCGCCATATAGAGCCCTTACGAATATGCGCGCAAGAGCAAATACACTCTGGAAATCCTTCGATCCTATTACATAATCTATCCCTCAACTTTGCACTCGGGGGGTTCCTCTTCTCTTTGTAGCTCATCTCTGTCTGCTGCTGGTTTTCTTTACTTGGGTTTTTCACATGCCTTCACTGAGCCAGACAATTCAGATCTTTTTATTTTCTGATATTTATATATATATATATTTTTTTTTATAAAAATAAATCTAAAAGCATATATATTTATGACCAATTTAAGTAGAAATGCCCAAAAAATCCAAAGGGTTCCCCATTTGCATATTTTTTTGTTTTTCTCGCAGTTCTGCCCCCGAACGATATCCCAAAACAGCTGCGCGTCTAATTCAATATTCGCCACGCGTTTATCCTCAAAGTAGACAAAAAAGCAACCATTAAGGCTTGTCCCATAAAACATAAAGCCAAAGACAGATAAGAGATTTTACAAATTGTGGGCTCGTAAAAAGCAAAGTAAATCTCAGCTTAAAACAACATTGAACTTCTGATGACCTTCATGCGTCTTTGTTGTTACAGACATTCATAAAACTCTACAAATATATTTTTTTTTTGCTAGAGGCAAGAATGTCACTCACCTGTACGTGATATGTTTGTGTTGCCACTTTTGTCCCGTTAGGGCGTACCGCCGTTTCCTGACGCTGAATTTTGATACACCCGCAATCTGGTCAGGAACGCCACATCTGGGCTTCTTCATCCACCTGCAGGAGGACACAACAATAAAACCTATTAAGACGGCAAAAATATTTTGAAGGCTCAACTAGCACACTTTTCCAGTCCACGTTATCTGTTGGATCCACATATGACGCTCACCTCAGTGTGTTCCCGCTGCATAGCGAGAAGCAAAAGGGAAATAGAAAAACAGGCAGACTGTTAGCTGATCACATTTCACCCTGTTTCAGTCCAGTGGTTAGATGGCAGTCACTCGGCCGGCGGACACATTACGGCGTTACAGTTCAGTGGGCAAATTGAGCTCATTGCCATTTGTAGCACGGATGGCATTTGGGTGTCGCCGGGGACAAATGTCAGCGAACAGCGTTTGAGTTACGCGCCAGGTAAAAAGTCACCGCGCAGAGTGTCGAGGATCGATGACAGCTTACAAAAGAAGAGTTCGTCACGTAACGAGCATCACTTTGATTCACTCGTTTTTATTTTGGTGGGTTACTCACTCTATGGTGTTGCTGTCCAGAGTTCCTGTAACGTTGAGGCCGTAACGGCGCTGCATGGCAGCGATAGCGGACTGCATGACTCGGGCAGAACGTAGCACTGACATTCTGGGGTCTGCAGGAGGGAGGTAGCCATACCTTTGGAGCCACGTCTAGGAACAAAGAAATAGAAATTAGGGAAGGCTACCAAGTGGGAGGCATTACACATCATGCACGTTGCAAATCAAATCAAATCCTTCATCCCATTGTTATAAATGAAAAGAATGGCACAGCAGTTGGCTCTTTTGAAAGAAATGATAAAATGGAAAGTGGCAGGAGGTAAAAAAAAAAGAAAAAAAATCGAATTTATGTTAGGTTTACTGAGCAGAATGCAATCTTTTATCGTGTTGTTTGGCTTGTCAGGAAAAGAAATTGCCATAATAGAGCTCTCAGTGTCCCTATAAAATCCTGCCAAAGGGAATCACCTCAGATCTCGGGAGGGAGGAAAAAAGGGGGTCGGTCTTTCCCACGCAAGACCTTTAAGGGATTTGCCTAGTCCCAGACGTTCTGTATTCCTCATCAGCAAAACAATAAACACAACGTCCGACGTCTGCATTTTGTGACACAAATAAAACCCGGGTCATAAAGAGAAGCAATAGATTGTAACGCATTTGAAGTGTGTAGAAACATAAACACGCCAATTGAGACTGGGAATCAAATGTGTAATAAACTGCCTGGCAGCAAATTCCCCTCAATTAGCCTTCACGCTGCTAAAGCTCTTTGGCAAAACATGAGTACGATCCGACAGGAGAATATCGTTACACTGTTTATAGTTTGGAGTGGCTGAAATACAATCAAATTTAGCAGCCGGTGAAGGTCAAACATGGAAGTTCATGACTGTCGAAACAGTAACATTAGTCCGCTCTCATGTCAACTGATTCCATTCACTAAATTAGAAATTAAAATCTGAAGTAGCGTGACATCAAAAGGAGTTTCGGCATTTTTCGGTTTGAAGAGATGTCAGCGTTTAGACAGAAAGGATATACAAAATTGTTTCCAGTGCTCTCATTATGTAAAAATCACTCCTCTACTTTCTGCTGGTATTCATTTGACTTCTAATGCGTACTTTCTTCTTTCTTGTCCTTTAATTATCTGTTCTTCCTTGGCATCTCCTCTTTGAAAATCACAGCCACGTTCCCCTTTTTCCCTGACTGCCACGATGATATCTCAAGAAGCAAAAAAAAAAAAGCTAGGCACATCCGATCAAACAAAAAAAAAGAAAAAAAAACAGACAAAGCTGTTTTTAAATAAATAATAAAGACATTTATCTGTTCAAATCTGTCCCATATTGGGCCAAAGTTGAGCTAGCACTCATGGAATAATATAAAAGTTGCCCTTTAAAATTGCTTTACGTGAACTGTAAGGTACTTGACACACTTTCAATAATAATCAAACATCAATTCCAAGGTTGCTCTGCTTCTTTCAGCCTTCATTGCCGTCCGTCTCCTTCATTACTTTGTTGAGTACATTCTTTAATTATTTCCCGTTGCGGGTCTTGCATCGATTGACTTTCCGTGCCGATTTGAGGAGAAGTCGCTTGCAGCTCAACAGCCTCCTCGTTCAATGGAATGGAAATTCCTGCAGTAGGTCGGAACGCATTTAGGTCGTGTAATGACGTTAATGGGCAATTTATGTAACACCTTTCGAGATAATGCGCTTCCATTTCACACCACTCGAAAACAACTTCATTCTGAGTGTCGTGTCAATCAAAACTTGTTTGAAACTATTTGAACTTTGTATCAGTTTGCCAACTAGTCTGTTTGGGCAAAATTCTTTATAACTTTCTATCAAAGTGACCAAAACCACAATTGAATCTCAGCTAATCAGCCTCCTCGTGATTCATACTTCTTTGCAGTCATGAGGTTAGAATTTCCCTTCTACTCATTAATTACGAATACTGGCTAAAACCTAAAATGTCTGAATTCCATCTAAGCCTATTTCTGGATTCTCCAGACTTGTCTCCACTATACTGAGAAGTAGAATCCAGTCACTCCTCTGTATTTTCACCAGGACTGTTTTTTTTATTTTTTTTATTCTAAACTGTTACACAATAAAGGAGAAAAAATGCAGGCAGACAGAAAACACAGCGATCTCAGCACTAACAAAAAAAACTGGATACGATTGAGCAGAGTCAAAAAAACAAATTTTCATCTCCTGCCAAAAACGCCAACACTAGCGGGAGGAATATTTGAGTTGAAAAGAAGGGCAAAGTACTGTACTGACAAGAAGCTCGGATCCAACGTCCCTTTCAGGAGTTTGACAAAGACGCTGAGTCGATGTGAACCTCGGGACCGACTCTCCGTTTCAAACTCAGACCGTACCTGACAAGCAGAAGGTGGCCTAATTACGACGATGGGTGCCATCAAAAGGCCATCGTGTAAGGGGATGGAATTACTCCATTATGGATGAGGTGTATGTCAGGGAGCCCGGCTGGCATAGCAACACGTTGCGAGCATGTGGCGACTGTTGATGTTGCCACTTTCGACACCGGTTTGCTCCCTCAGGTCACGGGGACGACGAGTGATGTTGCTTTTAAAAATAAAATACTGCATATTTTATCTTGTTGTTGGTCCTATTCATACCTGTTTTTTTTATGTGTGGATTTATTGGCAAGCACGAATACCGTATTTTCCGCACTATAAGGCGCACCGGATTATAAGGCGCACCTTCAGTGAATGGCCCATTTTAAAACTTCGTCCATATATAAGGTGCACCGGATTATAAGGCGCACCTTCAATGAATGGCCCATTTTAAAACTTTGTCCATATACAAGATATATACATTTGGTCCACATATAAGGCGCACCGGATTATAAGGCGCACTGTCGGCTTTTGAGAAAATTGGAGGTTTTTACGTGCGCCTTATAGTGCGGAAAATACGGTACTTGGAGGTAAGCGGGAAGTTAGCACAGGTAAACTGTTAGAACATAACCCGGGCCCACTAGCAAAGCGTGCCAAATCTGACCACTCTAAATTATTCATCACACCAACAACCACTGGTAAGTGTGCCAGGGTTGTCAAGGAAACCACAGCCTTCCTGCCCACACCAGTGACCGCAAACCCACACGTAAACACACAATCAAACTCTATCCGTCTTAAAGAGACAACTGGACTTCAAATAAGCTGAAATTTGTGATGGGACACTTTGGCGGGGATTGCAAAAATGTAAAACAGTTCATATTCACCTTCTACTGACCCAATACACACACATAAGCGGACACACACACAATACTTAATGCATGTCATGCTTACCTCAGTGGCCCCATTAGGACAAAATGTCAGAAAAATGTCATCCACAAATGTCAGAGTCTGATCCAACATACCGATCAGTGGTTGGTGCCTTTTGGGAGCGAGAGTGTATTCTTCTTTCTGAACTCAAACAAGTTAAACCATTTTTTTTCAAAACCTCTGCAAAAAAAGCAAGTGTGGGGTTTGCACTTTTCAAACATTATGGCACTCGAAATAATCTGTTACAATCAGCCACTTTACATACGCGACACCCTGAAGGCATCATCTCGCGTTTTGGATGTGTGTCTAAATATTTAGTAAAGTGTGAGCGTCAAATATAGAACACAAACACAACAGCTGGAGAGAGGGGGCGGGGCTTATCTGTGTGTCAGACTGATGCTATGAATCATTAAGGTCAACATGTGTTGTATGTGTCTCTAGGTGAGCCATATGTGACCGACAAACAGCTGACACCCCTGGTGGGCAATCAAATCTGCTCTCATACACAAAAGAATAATAATAATTTAAGACCTAAATCTGACACCTCATAACTATTCAGGATGAAGCATGGAACATCTATCCTGCTGGAATAATGTGAAACAAAAATGAATGACTTAGCAGTAACAGGCTGTACCTTCTGTACAAATCCAAATTAAAGGGGGTAAAGAAAGGAAGAATATTACTGGAGGACAAATGCAAGGCAGCCAATTTGACCATGAAGTCAAATCCAGGAAGTCAGCCAAGCAGAACAGTAAGTCTTTCGAATAGAGCAGCAATTATTGAGCAAGTTCAGTTCATAGCTTCCACATCAAACCAGATTTATTATTTGCACTCCTACACACTATAAATTAATACCTGCCATCACTGGAGGTAGATCATATCTCACCTCAAAATTCACTCCCAAAATTCCCAACTATCAGAACTACAGAGCGTACAAAAACACTCAGTGCAGCAATCTTGATCCGCAACGGGTAAAAAATCAACAAATCAAATTAAAAAATGATCAAAGGTTTCTTTTTAACTTCTTTCTTCATGCCGGTGTCACGCTGAGCAGAAGAATGCTGCCTGCAGGATGCGGATGTCATTCAAATTCTTACGGCTGACATGTTTTTTTTCGACTACAATGTGTTGAAAATAGCTGAAACTAAGCAATAGATTCAATCAATCAAATTATCAGCAACCAATAAATAGGATCACAATTGCGAATATAATTACCGTATTTTCCGCACTATAAGGCGCACCGGATTATAAAGCGCACCTTCAATGAATGACCCATGTCGGCTTTTGACAAAATTGGAGGTTTTTAGGTGCGCCTTATAGTGCGGAAAATACGGTAAACAGAAATGCTCAGACATAAACAATAGTCACTTTAATTTATACGTTGTTTAAATCTTATGGGAGAGAAAAGCAGATTCTTATACTTAGTCTATAAATATAAATTTATACTTGTTCATAAAGGGCGCTGCTAATTTTGCATTACGAGTGCTTAAGTTGATAACCTGCAGCATCTGGACTAAATCGAACGTCAGCCTCTCAGCCGAGAAGACTGTGGCATGCCAAACTTGCAAATCATGCTGACGTGTTGATGCACTACTTAAATGAGCGTCAGTGGACATGCCAAAACGTCCGTGTGAATGCATGTCAGGACTGATTTGTACATAGATTGATTTTTTTTTTTTCTATGTGTGTGGTGGGGCTACTCCAAGGAGGAAATGACTCCTGGTTCGAAAATAACTTTAAATAATATAACAATTAAAGTAGATTATTTTGAAGGGCAGACATGCAAATCATTAGTACACCGCGTGCAGCCAACACTTGTGAATTTGAAAATGTTTTTTTCCCACCCCCTTCATTATTTGAAATAGTGGACAGGAAGGCAACAGTTCTTGAGACATCAAGTGGAAGATGATAGCACTTAGTAAGCATACAATTAGGTTGCTCTGATGTCATCGCTCAAAGTCCCGAGTGAGTATTATTTGTCCAGTTGTATTAAATATCATGCATTTCTTATTTAAAGCATTTTTTATTATTAACGCGGATTTGCAAGTTTAATACTAATTTGTATAATCATATTCTGCACATTACATATTAATAATGCATTGAATTGAGCTTTTATGCACAAAACAGTAAGATTTTCAGTTTAGAAGTGGGAAAAACGAGCTGATCTATTGCACAAAGAGCCCATTGTTGCAAGAAACACAATGAAGCGTGTGTTGAAAACGCGACAAAAGTTGCAGTTTTGGACCACGAGTAGAAAAACCACGGTGTTGTTGTCATTTGGAATCGTGAGCGGCTTTCAGGTGATGGATGTCCCGCTTGTTACCTCCACGCTGAACGGCTGCTCCTCTCCGTTCACGGCACATAAAATCCACAGCAACAACTGAAGGCATATCGTCCCCATACAGCAGCGATCGAGACATCTCTTGCTGCTGCGCACCGCCAATAAAACCATAGTGAGCGCCGCTGCTGGTCCGCTTATTGTCTCAGTTCAAGTTTGACTCACAGTCGGTACAAACAACCCGGAGGCGGGCGTCATAAATCCTCAGACGTCTAGCAGCAACATTGTAGATGGATCGGGGAGGGAAGCAGCCTGCGAGTTCTGTCAATAGCCCAAAATGCAGGAGGAGGATCCCTAAACCTGGAGGTCAATCGGGCGAGAAGATGTTAACGATTGCCAGTCGCCTCCCGATTCCACCGTCCCCGGATTTGTCCTCCGGTGCGTCGGCTGTTGTTGCAAACCTCCAGAGCCTTTTCTGCCTGGCGCGGCATAGCTGCTCGTTTTCAATTGCGCTTCCCACCCGGTGCGCATGCGCGCATCCAGGAGCGCCTGAGCGCCCCCCATCCACAAAAAAAAATTAAATAAATAAATATCCCTGACAGCAAGCGTGTATGAGGCTGTTTTGCTCACATTGTCACGCGTAACGTCTGTTCACCGAGACAAGAGGAATTTCTTACTTTGTCAGCACTTTACCACAAGCACACAATAGCCTTTGTTCAGTACTCCAGCTTTTGGTGCATGTTCTTTTAGAGCAGGAAAGGAAATCATATTTTCTTTGTTAGTACATTTTATGTAGCGATCTGAAAATAAGCATTTTCAATATGCTTCCATTGAAAAGTGCGTGTTTATTTGTGCGGTTTTGATTCTTGTCATTTTCATTGTGATCCCCTTGATGGCCACTAGAGGGCAGTGAACGCTCCTTTTAATTCAAGCAACTCTTCCAAACTCAAAAGATTCTCACCACCCCCATATGATAAAAAAAAAAAGGACCAAAGTGAAAGTAGAACACATGACCTTTGGCCTTGTTCAGAGCCCAAACGATCAATGGCGTTAATGTTTCACAAGTACTTCCTTTATTTGCTCTTATGTGTTCTTTCCTTCCAAAGTTAGTTGGCTGACTTGTATTTTCTGATTCTAACTACTTCCCCTCGCTCCCAAACTGTTTCACATCCACTCCTTTTAATGATTTCCTCTCACACTCAATAATCTTCAATACCCTTTTGGAAAGGTTCTGGCCCGTTCCAACTGGTCCACCCACCAGCACGGCGCTTTGCCAAGATTCTCAAAGCCTCTCCAAACGCGACTCTGTCTCATAACTGCTGCATCTGCTCCCAGTCAGACCTTCTGGATCTCCTGGCAGTATTAAAAACAAAGTCTGTCTTCCGTTTGGTACTTCACATAGAGGAATCAATTTAAAAAAAAAAAAAAAGACAGAGGGAGACGGGAAGAGATGCTAATGATCCATTTTGGAGCTGTAGATAAACACTTCTATTTGTCAATATAATGTTAAATCAGAGTTTAGCTCCCAATGTTTCTTGAGGTTTTGCTAGGAATCATCAGGCCATGTTATAATTACAAGAACATCCAAAATAATTTCAAGAAACATCTATTATCTGTGCTTATTGTCGATTTTAGTTTGAATGGTAGAGAGAATCTGGTTCCAGCGCTCATCACCGAAGACAATCGCAATTCCTGCCAAGACCTTTTTATGATGTTTTCTTAAACGTAGCCATGACGCCAGTGTCCCTGTCATTCGACTGCGGTGGCGTTTGTTTAAAGAAGTGAGCAATTTTGGTGTAAAAATAACTTCATGACCAACAAAACTGCCAACAGACATCCCATATTTACCAAGAAAATTACATTTTCATTTGTCTAATTTATCTAATCACACCGAGCCCGTAACAATTTCCACTCTTCTGCAAAGTCTTTTTTTCCCTAAAGATATTTCGGAATCCTAAATAAGGTAAAAATCTCGCCGTGTAGAAATCTTATGATTTATGAAGGTGACATAATGGCTGAGCCATTTTAATCTTTTATTACGGAATAATTTTACTGTTGAAGCTTTGTGATGTGGGATGATGGCAAATGAGGTCGAGAGACGACCGCAAAAAATATTTCAGAGTCACCACCCTTGAAAACAGTGGCAAAATTGCAAATTAGGTCATTTGGCTCTGTTGGTGAACACTCACACTTCTCAGTCGGCCAACAGTTTGTTTGTTAAACTTGCGAGGGGGAGGGAGGGGGGGGGGGGGGGAGTAGAACTGATGCCATAACAGTGCTAATGAGCTCAATTGGACAAACGAGGCGGAGATGCTCAGCGCCAAGGCAATGACGGCGTTCCATCCCGAACAATATTGCCCATGCTATAATTGTATTCACTGTATTCCAATGGAGACGTTCAGCAGTCGCTATTTTGGCTATCGGCACCGAATTACCTAAAGAGCATTCATTTTAGGTCCCATGACCCAATTTGATGCCTTTCTCAGACAGACTGAATGTTCTAATCCTCAGATTGGAGGATTTATTTATGTAGCAAGAGAGAGGAAAAATAAGCGATGATGCAACCGAATGCAATCTCTGCAAAAAAAGGATGAAGAGGCGGACACACTGTACTCATGACACAAGACGGTTTGTCATGTGAGTCGAGGTCAAAGCAGCAGTTTGATGTCTGGGTTGCCTGGCACTCATTAAAACAAAAACATTCTATAAAGCAGATTTTGATACAATTGGGACATTTATGCAAGCAGCGTTGATATCAAAGAAAATAATAATAACCTGCAAGTGCAACTAATGGCAGCTCAATTTTTTTTTTCCACAATGCCTTCCAAGTCTTAAAAGGTCTTTGCACTCAGCACGGGTTCAAGACACCCCGTGTCGCATTTAACAAAGCAGCTAGAGAAAATAACAGCCTGCTGTTTGTTTCACACTTCTTTTCTTTGCACACACAGCACAGGGGCAATTTGGGGTAGTCTTTGTTGAAGAATGAAAAGGAAAGAAAAAAAAAAAGCAGCCAATCATCTTTCACGGCTTTACAGTCTATAAATCTCAAAGATGTTCACTCCTTTTTTCAAGTCAACTTTCACAAGTCACTTTGAAAAAAGACTAAAACTCAAGTAGAGAAACCTGACATTATAGCACGGGGGGGGGGGGGGGGGAGCAGCAGCTTTCAAGTGTTCCTGTGTGACACGAGCATCCGCCCAGAGCCAAGAACCAATTTTGTGCACAGAGGAGTCGGCTGCATGAACGGCTCGCGGGAGTTATAATCAATCATAATTGCTCAGAGTCGGCCGATAAGTGAATTGCTCATCGTTCCCATCGCATTCAGCTTCTATTCTGCTGCAATTGTGAGGTCGGAACCACCTCCTAATACGTTGACATTTAAGAGGAGGGGGTCTGATATTTTTTGACCCTCACTGCTAAATTATTAATCATTTGGCAAACATCCCTCTTCCCGTGTGTGTGTATGGCATTCGTTTTTTTAGTTGACACTAACTATGCTATAAATAACACATGGGAGGGCAGTCATGCTGTACTCATATTTTTTTTTCCTGTTTTGCACCATATTTGGTTTATGGACCAAAAATTGCAGCTTTTTTAAAAAAAAAAAAAAAAAAAATCCAACTTTACTGACTTTTTTTCCATTCCTATACGTAATAAACTTTCAAAGTATAACCAACATTACTTTGCGGATTCACCAATGATTGTTGAGAGCAGGTGGGAAAGCAATCTTTCGTCGGTCTCTTTGGGTTCTATCGAGTGCAGAGTGCACGTCAGGCAATATCCCTGGAAGGTTGACGAGTCGGCCCAGATGAACCGCTCTCAGCCAATCAGAATAGCCGCGGAAGCACCGCCGTTGGCATTCTGCACGACAAATAAATCTATCAACCGTCCAAGAAGATGTATTCATTTGAAAGGTCAATCCTGTCTCCGGCAGACAGCTGAAGATATTTTTGCAAAATGTCATTATCTATAAATTGAATATTTGGAAGCTAGAGGTTGTCCAGACAGTGAAGAAATCAACATCTGAGGTGTGTCAGAAAATATCCAAAGCCTGAGCACAAACAAACGAGATGAACATGAGTGGATGCCTAACGTTTGTACTGTTATTGATAGAACGAGCAAGAAATGATTTTAGAAAGCACGCAATTCTTAATTGCTCCCATTTTGATTCATAATGAATCTAGCAAAGGTGCTACGCTAAATGGCCGCTATCAACGCCGCACATAGCAATATTACCCATTTGGCCCAATATGAGATTGCCATCCATGGGACTTGATAAAATGGCGATGGGCAATCACAGCGAGGAGTAATCAAAGGCTAATAACCATCCTGGGAGACAAATCCCAATTTGGTGGTCTACCATCAAAGCATTGCTACATAGCTGTAAGAACAAACCAAGTTTGAGGGGAAATTAAGATGTGGAGAAATGAAAAAGAGAATCTGGTGAAATGCTTCTGGACAGACTTTCAGGTTGACCTCTTGTTTTTGCGGTATGATTGGCCTACTTGGCTGTGTGTCATTTTCTGTCTCTGTTGTGTTCTCGGAGTGGGCTCATTTGGACCTCGGCCTTCAGTGTTACTCACGCAAAGCTCTCCCACTGCAATCTGTATCTGTTGCACAGCTGACAATTGGGGAGGGAAGGTCACATGGTATAACTCGCCTCTTTTCTCCTCTCGACTCATAATTGGCATTCAGATGGAGTGAAAGAAACTTAAGCTCTGAATCCCAGTTTGTTTTTGTCTTTTTTTTTTCCCCCCTGACTCAGGAAATCAATAAAAAAAAAAAAACACTCAGGTGTGACGAAGCCACTCAGTGCAAAGATTGAATACCGTTCATCATCGGTAAAATGCCAAAACAGATTTGAAGGAAAGGAATCCTGTGGGGAGGAAGCGAGATGCTTATTCCTCCTCGTTGAGGCTGCACAATCTCATTTCTGATTTAATTTTGCATATGTTAATTTAAAAAAAAAATCCTCAACATGGCCAAATAAAATAATAGCTCAAGGGGGTATTTTAATAGCATACTTTTGTCAAGAAGTGTCAACGTGCTGTCGCACAAGCAGCAGCAGCTCATGTAAAATGCTCACTAAGAAGGAAATTTGGAAAGCCATTCATTATTGCCCTCTGGCAAAGCACCTGGCTTTTGACGTGTCCCCATTGAAATTTTAACACACACGCTTGCAAAAGTACTGAGTGTGAATTATGTCCTAGTTTAATGCCTGCAATCAGCGGTCATTTGGAGGACAATGAAAATGAAGTCATTCAAGTTTAGAATTACAAAACTTTAAATAACTGGATTCCAATGTTAAAGTGAAGAAAAAAAAAAGAGTCAAACTTGGAATGGATTCATGTCATGTAAAACAGGAACATGAAATAATTAATGTTGACTAACAATGACGGGAAATAACTCTTCTGCATGTATTAATAATACTACCATATTTTCCGGACTATAAGGCGCACCCTTATAGTCCGGTGCGCCTTATATATGGACCAAATTCCTAAATTTAAACTGGCCCGAAGCATTGTGTCATGAAATCCATCATAAGTGGCCCGCTGAAGACTATGAATCATGAATCAAAAAGACTATGGATCATTATTTTGTGATTATAAAGTAATTTGTTACGTCTGAAGTTGAAATAAAAACGATAAAATGGAGAATGATTTGATTTGGATTAAGAATCTGACATGATGCATTAATGGTGCGCCTTATAGTCCAGTGCGCCTTATAGTCCAGTGCGCCTTATAGTCCGGAAAATACGGTAATAATAATAAGAATAAGAATAATCTACAGATGGGTACACGTATTTTCCCCTTGAATTTGATAAGTACACAGCCCAGAGCTTTTTTTTTATACTCTTGAAAGTAAACTTTTGGGAAGCAGCCTATATTTGATTTGCTGTCTGCAAAGTCCACTTGATGTACTTTTTGAAGCTCCTGGAGGACAAGTGTCAAAGAAACGACCTTTATTGCTTATCTTGTCTGTCTTAAATTCAGCACATGAACTACACACCCCAGAGAGAGCGAGATAACCTGAGGGAGACGGCAAGTTTTTGAAAGAGCAAAAAGATTTAAGAAATGTCTCTGAGACACTCAACCGTAAACCCTGAGCTGGGAGGGGGGGGGGGGGGGGGGGGAGAGATTGGTTATAGTTAGGCTTGAGCAAAAAAAAAAAATGCAAGCTCCACATGAAAATTTATCAACCAATAAACAGCTCGCCCACAGCAACAACATTATACAAAATATCGAGAGCGGAAAGTCTTCCAACAAATATGATCATAAAACAACTGGTTGCAGTTCAATAATTTAACTTCTCCCTTTAGGCTTTCTTACATCCCTGCATCGTCTTATTGCACAAACACCGGTTAAGAAATCAAATCTTGCTCTACTACCCTTGCCCTGCAGTACTGTATATTTTCCACTGGGGTCACAGTCCTCTTATTGGAGAACGTAATTGAGTATAGACTCTGATTCACCAAGCGTGCTCCTGGCTGGAAATGCTACGATGTGTCTCAGAGGGAGGTCAGGTGAGACTTTTTTGGATCAATCCACACTGACGAGTCAGCACAAAGTTCTACCAATTCCTTCATTGGTACTGTCACGTTGAAAAATATGAATCGTAACATCTTCTAGAAAGGTTTTTGATTTTTTTCTTTTTTCCAGGAATTATTATTATACAGGACTGTCTTAGAAAATTTAAATATTGTGATAAAGTTCTTTATTTTCTGTAATGCAATTAAAAAACAAAAATTAATAAAAGGCTTGCAATATTTCAGTTGATTTTTTTTTAATTGCATTATAGAAAATAAAAAACTATCACAATATTCTAATTTTCTGAGACAGTCAGGTATTTATCCATCCATGTAGGGAACACATATGAAATATTCATTAGTATTAATTAATAATTTCTGAGGTTTGGAAAATTTGTTTTATTTGCGTTTTTTGCTCTCCAGTAATCCTTTAAGTACAAAGCAAATTGTTTACATCATAAAACTAAGCCATAGCGCTTAGTCGGCAAAATCTGGGCTTTCAATATCATCCTATTGATCATGTTGTCATAAATACAATGAGAATGCTTTGTTCATCCGCCCCCATCGTAATAAGGCTTCATCGCCGCATTCTTCACCGATCAATGACAAGACTCATCAAGCAAAAATCCGACTAGCCCAGTCAAAACTATTTGTCACTTGTGATGCTCATCCGCGCTTATAAGTGCAGACAGACGAGGTTAATCGTGACACGGAAGGGCATCGCTACCTTCTTTTTCTATAAAGTGAGTGATTGGCTGAATGAGACTCTGAAGAGTATCATCTATTCTATGCTCCTTTGGGGATGTGGACAAGAGGACACGTCGGTGATATTAACCTATAGATCCATTTAAATGTCACTTGATAGCATTATACACTGCATCCTAGCAACAACCCTTGGCAGGGATAACCTTGAAGCACATTAAGTACAGCTTTTTAAAATACATTTCGAGGAGCTGAGATGCAGTGGCAAGCTGTGATTTAGCATCAATGTTAAATTGGCAGTTCATTTAAAGTGGCAATCATGACGTGTCTATTTTAGAGATAAATAAAAAATGTATGTATGGAATGAATGCGGGTGAGTGTTATTCAGCTTGAACATTTGGTGAAAAAAGAAATGACTAACTAAAAACATCTAGCCTCTCCACCAGCTTGAACATGTACTCACCAGATTCTTTTTTGATCCATCTGCTGTGGCAGTCGGCAACCAAGTGGCTAGTGAGCATGTTTTGAGATCACTGATGAATGAATCTCTGGAGAGCGAAAGCAAAGGATGAATTAAATGCGAGTCAAGTGGATGGGAAAGTAGGCCTAAATCTTTCTGAGACAACTCAAAAATAAAATAAAATTAATTAAATAACTTGAGGTTGTACAACCGTTAAAATCACAGCAGAGCAGTCTTTAGAATCAACTGTATTTCTTTTTGTACATGAAATCCAAACATCATGACAAGGCCTCTTTTTTTGAGCAGGTGTTTCAACTTAAAATGTCCAGACATGACCAGTCAAAATGTTGTTGAACATAGATGCTGAGGATTGCCCCTCCGATGGTATTTCCTCTTTTCAAAGCTGGAAGCAATTTCCGCAAAAGTATTGCTCAGCTTTTTTCTCCTCATAATACCTGAACCGAGATGTGCTTTAACAACTTAACCAACTGTTTTTCTTGAAAACTTAAAAAAAAAAATGAGTCAGTAGTTGCCAAGAGAATCACTGTGATTTACTATATGTGGTCAATTTCGATTCCGTGCCAGATGCAGCTTTCAGACGTTAGCATATTCCACGTAGCACTTAGCCCGCTCTGCTGATTGAAAGGTCGTATTGATAAAGTGCGGCTGCATGAGGATATTTTGATCTCTTGGAACGTGTCGAATGAGAAAATGGGTAGCATTGACAGCATAAAATGGGAATTCAGATTCCTTCGGTCACATTTAAAAGCCTCCGTGTTCTCTGACAGTTTTCTCGCTTTGCATTCAAAAATATTCTCATGACATTTGGAAGTGGAGTCTTGTACTAGCTAAAGAAAAAATGACAACGGAACCTCTTAAGAGCACTCACACTGCACAATTAATGATTCAACCAACAATTTCATACAAGCTCAAGTGCTCCTGTCACCATAAGCATCAACAATTCACGCTTGCTAAGGTTGAAGGAGAGTCCAACTGATTAAATTCTTTTTAAAAAGTCCTTCTCACCACAGAAGCTGTGGGCATTCAAGCTTTCTTTATCTCCTTGATTAAAATCTAATGTTTTCCAGGCAGTCAATTCCTCAGTTTCCTTCTCTAATGTTTTCTACATTTTCCCTTACAAGTTCACCTCCGGGGCATTGGCAAGCGATTCCCTTCGCTCGGATGTTGATGGGTAGTGTACAATGCGCATTCTGCTCCGTAAAATGTATTTAGGGCTTATTTACGTCGGAGACTGCATCTCTTTAAATCACACTCTGGGCTGCTTAGAAGCTTTCCCGTCTTTATGGAAGAAGCTGAACGGCAAAGCCAGGAGCAGACAGAGCTGCGTTTTTATTAGCTCTATTATTCTAATTGACTTTAACCTCCAATCAATATTTACAGCACAGACAACAGGGTTGAAAATCTCGCGTGTGAGACTTGGAATTTTTAAAAAGAAGGAAAATCGGCTTGGTGAAGGAGGAGGATTGGTGAAAAAATCAAGTCTCGGGAGTGCATGAAAGGCCAACAGCCCACGCTGTGATTCCATCTGGCCTTTTTTGCACAGTGTGTTTGCATTTGGAGCCAGTGAAAGGTTGCCAAAGTGTGACATGACCCCATACATGTGTTAGCGTACGTAATTACCAGAATGCTTACAGTATACGTGTTTTGTGTCCCGAGAACTCGCTCGATACGGATTTATGTGTTTATGGTGAAGGTGTGTGGCAACGCGGGAGTGTGACATTGCCTGACCTGTATCCGTGGAGACAAGTAGGTCAGTGGGGACGGCATCTGTGATGCTCGGGAATTTTTTTTAATGTAAAATATCATTGTGCTTTGCCCTATTGGCCTAATTCACCACACGATGCTTTTCGCGTCTAAATATAACGACAAAAACAATATATAATAGCGTTTCAATAAATAATGAAGCAGCACAATGCTCTCGCTCTCCAGGAACAACACAACATAAAAGTTACTTGGCCTATTTAGGATCTTGTATTAATGGAATTATTTTACTGAAATGTTAGGGGTTAATATAAATCAATAGATTTTTAGGAAACTTCAGTGCGGTGATTTGCCTAACCAGATGCTGCTGCGTATATATTTTTTTTTGCTTTGTAGAAGCGTGGCCATTTTCCAGGCTGCAGTAAAGAACCCCAGCCCCTTGCAGCTATTCATTATCGTAAGTGTGTCTGCAGCAGAAGTGAGCAGGCAGTGGCGCGACGCACGGGAGGAAAAGATTGCTGAAACAAGCTTTCCAAAAGGAGGCAGATCTCCAAGGACACTTTTTAATTCATGAGAGAATGCATCGGGCCGGACTAAGCAGGCTCACACGACTTGACTATTTTCCAAAAGAAACCATTTGATTAGCACTTCACATTCACTCATCTGTTATTGAACTTTATCAAAGGTGTCTTATACTTTTTGTTGCGATATATTTTCCTTTAACCTTAGATGAAATAACACCTTTAAGTTGATGGGACAGATCATTTACAACTAGTACGTGCAGACCGATACGGGAATTAAAAAGCGAAAGCTAGTGTTGGGAAGCGATTCTGGTAATAAGACTTAAAAGATTTGTCTGGTAACGATCAAATTATCAACCCTGAAAGAACGTCTAGGTTTATCTCTGTCACTTAGTCCCTGGTTGTCAAGTTTAATAAGGTTTCCTGTTGTGGTGTTCCTCAGGGATCCTTCTTTAACCCCATTTATTTACTCTGTGGTTCATATATCAGTTTGATCAAATTGATACAGCTGGAAAAGAGAGTCAGGAAATATCACGGGCTCGTTGATACCACATTTGTGTGCTAAATGCAGTTAGCTGTACTTGCTTTTAGCTGCATGTGGTAAAAGTCATACCATAAGTCTGTCCTTGTGGGAAAACTCCGAGAGAGCAGTCTGACATTGCATCTTCTCCATACCGCCTCACACCACTCACTTTGCAGATGAGGTTGGCAGCGGTAGATCAGCTCTATAGTTCAGACTAATTTATATCCTCTGCAGAGGAAGGTGCATTAGGAAGATCAGCCTCATCCACAACTGCCACACTGCAAACAATCTGCCATGACTAAACAAAAAAGCAAAAGCGCCCAACCATAAACACAGATGAATGGTTTGTGAGCTTGCACAATCAGTTAAGGCATAATTCGATTTAACTGGCACAGCTTAAGATGCAGTCTGGAAGCTTTACAATTGTTTTGTTTATTTGGGCTTTTTATTCAGTAATGCATAAAAGTCCCACTAATGACAATACACTGTACAACGGAAGGTCTACTGTGAAGTATGTACTGATTTAAAAGTAGATCATCATCTAAAACCTTATTTCAGTTCAGTCATGTGCAACAATGGCTTTGCTTGATGTATACTTACGAGGAGTTCAGAAGAGAAGCTCAGGATTGGATTTCTGGAAAACTATACGCACCTTGAAAACAATGCAAAAATAATTCTTTTAAATTATGCTTTAAAAATCATATCCAGCCAAAGAAGGTTGCTTCCACGCTCTTGCTAGTATCTCCACAAACACACACACACCTGACTTGAGTCGGCCATCTGATGAGGAATGCAAAGAAGGAGTGAACACCTCAAAGTGTAGTAACCACACCTGGACAGTAGAGGGCAGACTAAACAAAAACAACCTCACCTCTGGTTACTTCCTTGAGTACAAGAGTCTCACTTCCTGTCAATCCCAACGTCCAACGAGTGGAGGGCAGATGCATAGCCCACAGGAAGAAGCCCCAGCTTCGCCTCAAGCGCTGACCTCCTCTGATGACAACCATATGCTTCCATATTAAATATGCATGTCTGTGGAGAGTGTGGCATGGGATGTTCAGTGTGCTAAAACAAGAATCCAAGTGGTGAGGACTTCTTTTGCAATATAGTTTGGTGGAGAATTTGAATATCTTTGAATATTTTTTTTAATTAATAATAAAAAACATACATATATATATTTTTTTTTTATTAATTAAAATAATTCAAAGATATATGTATATATATAAATATATATATATGTATATATATATATTTATATATATGTATATATATATTTTTTTTAATTTTATTTTAAATAATATTTATTTATTTATTTATTTATTTATTTATTTATTTATTTATTTATTTTTCTGCTTGAGGGATGTCATCTTCTTATGGTGACTAACATCGCCTGTGACAGGCATCGTGAGTAATCCATCTCAGGTTGCAGACATTTTGTGATCAAAGGAATTGATGATCAATTCCAAGGTCAGTTATCCAATCGAATCTTTCTTGATATTGCTACCAGCATGTCTGTGTGCATCTCGTCACTGTCTGGCCACAGCAAGCTGATATCACAGCCACCGGTTACAGTACATCACATACAAGTAGTGCATGAGACTAATGGGGAGCTTAAAGGTCAAGTGAGTCACAGCATTTCCAAAACACCTCTTGTTGACGTATTTTTCCACCCTATTAAAGCTATGCCCCTTCTGTCTCGACACTCTTTGATTGGCCGGTTTGGTTGCGCTGTAATGTACAAATTAGAGGCAGAAGGATGATAATAGTTTTATTTGATAACATAGCACGAAGAAGCAATATAAATACTTTGTAGCACAAAATCATCCTTAGGTGGCTATATATTATTTGTTAAGAAAAATAAAATAATTTATTCTCTTGGCATTTGCAGCATTTCGACACCTCTCAATTGTATGCAAGTCCTTGTGAGAATTAATCGAGTTGAAGGTGATCCGGCTGGCAAATATCATAGCGACACGGCGATGAGTTTGACCTTTCAGCACATCAACCTTGCTCGGATATCAAAAACACGGGGATGACGCAAGGACTCGCTCATTTACCTTAATAAGATGCATTAAAGCTGGCATCACATTGACCTTACACATTGTCAAGGTACAAACTTACAGTGAGAATATCTATGCTCTATGTTTTTTATTATTCTATCTTGGGATTTGGATTTTTAATTATTTCAAAGGTCCCTTCACATTTGAGGAAAATTACTCATATCTAATGACATCAAAGTGAAGTAAAAGTAAAAAAGGAGCGTGAATGTGCACCGACAATACTTCCCCTCCTCAATAAAAGCGGTTTATTCTCCGGCTCTCCGTGAGCGAATCCTCTTCCAATTGACAGGATGTCATTTGGAGTAATTGTCAGCTGACTCACCACTCCGGGAGCTGAGGAGGACGTTCGTGAGTCATCTAAAAGGTCAGCTCAAATGGACTTTAAAGCTACAAAAGCAAAAGTCACTCAAGGGTTAATTTAAATAAGCGAAAATAGCTTGCACACTGTGAATCGTGATGTAAGGCACCGCTCTCGGTTCGATTAATGATGAGGAGCTTTGCGAATCGTTAATTTGGCTGTAATTAATATTGATTAGATTACTGTAGCTGGTAATAATACATGCTTATCTGTAGGGGATAATGTGGCTTGCATAAACAAGCCCGCAGCCAAATTAGGATAGCAATAAAAAAGCAATAACCTAATAATGAGCACGGGATACTGATAGCGTTGTTTACAAAAAAAGCACAATTAAACACGACACTTGCTTGCTTTTGTCACGAGCAACACGGCAACGCTATTAGATGTTGTTTGGTATCTTGTCAAATGGTGTTATTTGTTTGGAGCGCTTGATTTTCGTCCAATAGTTTCCAACAAATATTGTCAACATCTGAGCAACATAATGTTTTTAATACATCCCCGCGGACACTTAAAGCTGCTTTGCTACCATACGGTCTGTCTGTTGTGTTTATCAGCAGAATCACATCACTGATTTTTTTTTTTTTTAATAGTCTTTGCTTTCACTAAATCTCTGTTAATGCCCAACTCGACCGCCTGAACTTTTAATACGGTGAAAGGGGATGCAGAGTTTTTTGGGAAAGCAATCTATTAAGTTCATGTTTGTATTTCCATAAGGTGCACAAAGTGAACTGCTGCCTCCCACTGGCGGAACTAGAGGGGGGGTAGCGGGGGCATGGGCCACCTCTAAAATATGCTTGGCCCCTTTAAGTGCCAGACCAGATAATTCACTTTTGGATATTTTTAGTTTTTTTTTTTTCCAGGATTTTTTTTCCAACATATAATTAATATTTATCAGCGTTTTATTTTTTTAAAAGATTTTTTGTTTTGTTTTGCCGACCCTCTGAAATATCAAAAAATCCTAGCTCCGCGAGAGCTGCCTCCACGAGTTAAAATATTCACTTTTACTTTCAGCCGTGGGTCCAGAAGTAGGAGCAAGCGTCCGATGATGAAAAGTCTGACCCCTGGCTCGGACAAACTCATTTCTAGAGGGCTATCCTAGCATATTAAAATGATTATTTCATGCCTGTACTGTTTGTAGCATATTGATTGTTGCAATACTGCGCCGTAATGCACATTGTGGTCCTGCCCAGCCCGCAATGTTCCAGCTTCCATTAGCCGGTAAATCCCTAGACAGTTAGCATGCAGGTCAATGAGGTTGCAGCTCAAGATGCAACGGAAGCATCACGGTTGACTAACAAACCCCATCGTCATACAAAAAGTCATTTTGTCCTTATTTGGAATAAAGTTTGGCTTATGAATAGTTCAACACCAAGCTTTCTGTGTCGGGGCTAATTCAAATCAAATGATTCTCTGTAAACGAAACCTCTCATTAGCCGCACTCAGTCCGACAAATTTTGAGCATTGATACGGGCCAACGCCGGTTACTACCCGCAAGTGCCGTTCTAATTAAATTCACCTTTATTCCTTTCAGCAGCAGTTGTTGGCATGATGTCGATGCTCTCCATCCACCAGCTTCCCTCAAGACACATCAACTAATGGCCACGTCGGCGTAGCATTCCTGGAAACACACAACCAATCACATTTACCATCTTAGTGATGTAATGAGAGCCGAGTGGTGCTCTGATGTTAAAGTCAACGGGGAATAAGCTAGGGAAAAAAAATATATTGTAGGATTTTTGTAACGAGAGCAGGGGTTGACAACCCACGGCTACTGAGCAGCATGGGGCGCTTTCATCCTTCTGCTAATAAATAATTGCTACCTCACTTGATATACTGTATTAAAAGCAAACGTCGCTCACGCCTCAGAGGTGACAGCTCACAATTGTGTTTGAAGGTGAATGTGACATCTTCATGCCGTGATGTGCGGTCGCTATACGCTGAGGTTCAGGAACAAAAAAAATCACATTAACCGGGTAAAAGAAATACTTCAATGGGATATAACATTGTTAAGTGAAGTAGACCTTTTTAATTTAATTTGACAGCTGACTGCTTGCTCCACATGGAATGAAATGATGGAACGCAGAAGTACCGTATTTTCCGCACTATAAGGCACCACTACAGCAGGCGTGTCCAAATATATGGACAAAGTTTTAAAATAGGCCATTCATTGAAGGTGCACCTTATAATCCGGTGCGCCTTATAGTGCGGAAAATACGGTAGTTAATATTCGTGGTTTGAATGTTTTGTTGACTGCAGCTTTGAGTGCTAACCATTAAGAAAGTTAAATTACTTGTTGGAAATGATCTTTACAGCACAGGTGTCAATTTTCAATCAATACATTTTTTTTCTTGTCCCAATTGCCCTGAGCTGTGGTATTTAGCAGAGTGAGGACTTCAATCACATCAAGACCTCTGGGAAAGATTAAGAGGATCACTTTAGGCTGTGTGGGTTGATGTGTGATGGTCCATATCGAAAGTGCCTGCAGTGAATCTCCAATTTGTTTCATTAGGACAAATGCAATCAAGGGTTTTGACCCGAATTCACCTGGAAAGTCTCATGGCAAGAACCAAAACTAAACCGCCTCTGATTTACACTCCAGTCATGATGGTTAGCTCCCACATCGATCGACGTGGAGACCGACCGTCTCATTTTCAAAACAAACGCAGCTGCTAGGCTTACTGTACATTTTGGAGGAGTCGCAGCCGTAAGTCAGAGCAGATGAAAATAAAAACCCACAAGCGACTCCCACACACAACAGAAATAGTTTGATTTCTCTTTTTGCCCTCTCTGTCCTTACAGCCGCTCCCACGTTGAGTAGGCACAGAAGAGGAATTGATATCTATGGTAGCAACCCATGATGGAATTCCGGCAAGCGTTTGCATCCTAGCCCATAATCAAGATGAGATGCATGATTAAATTGCTGTCAGATTTGCTTCATGTACTGGCTGACAGTTTGTCAAGATGTCATCCACGCAGCTTCCAGAACTTTAATTCAAACCCACGCAAACAACAGTCATCGACAAATACATAAGAACACCCACAGAGGCTTTGCAAGTGCTTACTTTCCAACCTCAAATGTCCATCTTCTGCTTTTTATTATCGTTATTGTGTCCGGCAACGTTCTGTTGACTGCTTCTATCACAGCTCTGGTATGCTTTAACTTTTTTAATGCCGCTATAAAGCCACTATAAAGCTTTAAAAAAAAAAAAATAGGCCAGAGGGTGGCGGGCGGATCAGGGCAATAGTCTTTGTCAGAAGCAGGGCGAAAAACGGTGTTTACATCTACAGGCGCTGAATATTTAATCAAAAAAAAGATATTTAAGAGGATATTTAGTAGGAAAAAAGCAGTGCTGTTTGAACTTTGATACAAAATTGCATTTGTATAAATATAAGCGTAAATAATGAGTAAATATCAAAATAAGTACATAAATAAACAAAAACACGGCATCAGTTTAAATGCAGTGTGACATATCAGCACCCAAACTGTGACTTTCCCGTGTGAGAAACAACACGGGCAATTCACAGGAAGTTCATCCGAGGGCTGGATGAGGTTGTGCTCCATGTCAACGGAGCTGTCAGATGTTTGCCTGAGCTCAACTTGGAGTGATAGCAATGTGTCAATCATATATAGAGAGAAATATGAGATTGTTTTTTCACTATATGTGTGAGCCGACTAACTGTAGATATAGCGGGCACTCACGCTGAACTTACGGCAGTATTTTATTCCATACTGTGGGAGTGTTTACACACAAGGACTCACTCAGCACTTATTGCGCTATATCTGCTAACACGCAAGCAATCCATTTGGAAGTGTGTTTGGTTTCACGCCACATCTCTTTCTTTTGCCGCATGCTGGGGAAGCATAAATTGGAGTCATAACTCGACGAGAAAAAGCATAAACATTCGATTTAAGTAAAGGCTTTTTTTTTTTCTCAGTGGTCGGTTATATAAGGGTCAGCAATGACACTATTGAAAGAAGAGGGGGGTCTTTATATATTGAGTTTACGTTGAGCAGAAAATTTGGATTTGATGCTATTTTCTCCCTCAGTCGACAATAGAGGAAAACTAAAGAGCGGAAGTCAGGTGATGACATTTTGTTAATCTACGAAATGATGCTTACGTCCGTTTTGTGGCAGATGGCGCGTGGAAACAAAAGCAAAATGCCAGGAGGGTGTTTGGCATTTTATGACAGAGTGGGTGGGGCTTTCTTTTATAAGGTGTGTGGGAAGATGTGTTAAATTGTGTAATCTAAATAAATAGAAAAAGTTTTTATATAAAAATACTCTGTGATCATCATCCATATGTATAAATAAAATTATGGACCAAAATCTTTAAATTTGACCTTAACAGCACTTTAAGGGAAATGTATTGATTGGCTGTTACAAATGACAAAGTGAAATCATTAGGCTCGATCCAATAAATTGCATGTGAGTCGGCTGATCATTAGTGTTAATTAAGACTAATCCCACTCTCAGCCAGTTGAAGTGGATCTGTGGCCATGGCAACCCACTCCCAAATGGTGAACGCCAATGAGGCCTGCTGCTGCCTCTTCACTCCCTGCAGCAGTCATTGTGATTTGTAGAGCAATTACCACGCAGCAAGAGGAAAAGGAGCACTTTTGACAAACAAGACAGTGGCCTGTCTAATGTGCCAAATTCTCCCGGCGTCACAGCTAGAACACAAAACGTGGCGGAAATGAGTCAAATGTAAATTACACCTTATATACAGTAGGCCTTATATTTATATGTACTGTCTATACTGTAAATCTCTTATTTATTGTAGTTGTATCATTATTGTATATGCAAAGTGCTTTGTTATAGCCACAATTGTTGTGAAATGTGCTATATAAATAAAGACTGTTACATTCTGAAGTGATGTTTTATTTTTTTATTTTGTGACTGGACTGAGACAGACTATACATTGAAGGTGGCCCTGGGGGAATGTCTGTGTTTTCCAAAAACAGGATTATTAGATATTTTTTGCTTTAAGATACACGTCAAAAGGAACTTTGGACCTCTCAACTAAATCCCCCGTGACAGTGACCATCTAAGAATTAATTTTTGTTTGCTTCAAACCTGTTTATTGTAGTGAATCAAATGAATTGATCTAGTCATTGAACTTGGCTCAATACTGTCACCTACCGGATGCTGTGGTGAACAACATGGATGACGTATGTCATAAGGTCACTTCGATTGACTTTAAATGTAGAAAAATAAAAAACGGGAGTACTATTATAAAATCGGAGAAGTTGTAAAATTGTTCTTTCACCAACGATATTGTAATGAGAAAAAATATAACGCAGGTTCTCCGTCAATAAATGACACAAGAAGAATGAAGTTTACAATATTTATTATTAAAAAAAAGATTCAAGAGGTTAATCGACCTTTACAATTTACAGCAGGCAGCGGTAAACGTGAGCAACTGTAAAAATAAAACACGTATCACTAAACAGTTAAAATAATATTTTAATATAAGAATTAAAAACATTAATATACCGCCTACCTGAAGTGTCGTACACCCACACACAGTCACTCGCACACTTATCATATAAAAGACATATGCCGCACGATAAGCACAAAAAAAAAAAAACACTGAGATAAAAAAAAAAAACAATAATTACCAGTTTTGCAGATTCAGCCCAGCATTGCCTCTGGCCACCCACCGGAAACTGTCACTTCAGGGTCATTTGACACTTCCTGTTTATACCGGAAATGCCATCTCCAAGAGCACCGTTTTGTGATGCACACCACAAAAAAAAAACGACCGTTTTGGTGTCGCTGTTTTCCGGATATCCGGCAGTTTCTTATCCCTCATTGTGATGCAGTTACCCAGAATTCTCGATAATCCAGTCCTCATGCTTGAAGTATAGTTTATTTAGTTTACAATAGGACATTATAATGGAACTGTACCAAATTTGAATTATTAAAACTGTATATTATAGAATGCATTTCTTAAAGAAAAACAAGATCCAGGTAAATTGTCACCAGTACTTAAACTAGTACTACTGTAATGCCATTTATATACTACTACACTAGGCTAGTGTCCCGGCTGGTCCGATGGCGGTGAGATTTCAATTGATTGCTACAGTGAGTTACAGAACCTCTACGTTTCTTCTCTCCCCTCCCTCACCGCCGACCTTGACTAGCCTTTTGGAAAAAAAATAAAATAGTCACTGTCGGCTTCTTGCTATTTAAATTAGATTTGACATTGCTTGTAATCCATCCTCAGTGGCTGCACTTTGCAATTTTTTACTTTGTTGTGTACGCGCTATATAAAGATTGTATTGTACTGTATTGTATCTATTGAAGGGAAGCAGTTATACATTTGACTTAAGGAAATTAATTGATACAAACTCAAAATAAAACTGTTGATTTATATGCCACGAAACATATCCATCCCCAGAGTTGAATCAAAACAATGATAGCATGGGTATTTTTAGTGACATTTATTGAAACTGCAAACCTGTTTGGAATAATAGAAAAGCTATGCTAGTCACCTCGACAGTTTCATCAAATCAAAGAAACATACAATAACACAAATCTGTCATCTTCTAAAACATCCCCAGCTTGCATTCCATCATCATGTGCGGCTCGCCCATCATTTCACTCTGTGTTGGGTCTGGAAAAAAAAAAAAAAAGTATGTCTGGTTAGCAATGAATATGCGACTCCGTGAATGAGTTTGAACGTCACCATTGAGGATGTCCTCAAAGCCGATGGATTCATCAGTGCCTCTGAGGGTGTCCAGCGCCAAGTTGGAGCTCGGTAAGAACGGCAGACGCTGGATCTGGAGCAAGAGATGAATCAAAGGGCAACATCGGATATAAGGAAGCCACATAGATGCAATGGAACATCTCAACGTTACCTGTCTCGCTGCCCTATACTCCATCTGCAGCTTAAGCGGAGCATGAAGACCCTGGATGTTTCGAACGGTTGAGAAATTCATCTTGTCCTGGTTCAACTGGAACTGTTTGACACAAACACATCATAGGTCACTAGAAAATCAAATCAACACCATCCCGCGTTTGTAGTTTTTCCCAATCTACTTACATTTTTTTCCGACAGCTCCAATGTATGGGCAGGGATGATCTCATTCTTCACATTGTTGAAGCTAATCATTAAATGACAAGATATATGGAATACGTATTATGAATCTGATTTCAATCAATTTATATGCATTATCTAATAAAACCACTATTTGCTGCATATTTACTCACCCATGGCGAAATGTATCGTGAACGCCATATGCCCCCGGTGGACACAAACCAGTCACTGGTACGGTGGCGGTCAGCTGAGACTGGAAACCTCGAGAATTCTGATATTCATACATTTGTTAGTATGTTATGGAAAAACCCGCACACAAATATTTAAATGTTATGGGAAGCAATGTGAATTTAAACGCTAGCTAACGAGCATTAGCTGCAATGACTAATCACATTCACAATTGGGGACTGCAGCGATTATGGCTACGGAAAACCCCACATATCATAAATGTTAAAACATAAATAGTATTAGTATTTGTATTTTCACTTTACATTAACGACAACAAAAACAAAATTGACGTACCATTTCGAAAGCGACTTGTACTTTAGATTGAATACATGGAAATGCGTCGCATTTTCATGACGCCATAACCGGCATTACGTCACGGATGATGCGTCAAGCTATTTTTCTAACGAATATTAGCACCAGACTGGGATTTTTTTCCTATCATTATTTTTGTAATCGCTGAGGATTATTTGGTGGTTTATTACTGTAAAAAAAAATTTCTACCTCAACAGATATATTATGTTTATATAAAATATACTGTGGGTTCTCATCGGCATGGGGGTATAGCTCAGTGGTAGAGCATTTGACTGCAGATCAAGAGGTCCCCGGTTCAAATCCGGGTGCCCCCTCATTTTGTATTTTTCAAAGTAGTATTGGACACAGCCCAACCTTATACGTGTGCACATTAAAATAATTAGCTCTTAAATAAAATAGGCATAACACAAATGTGTTTTTGTGCTTTTTAAATGCATCAAAGTGCATCAACAATGGCATTCATCAGCAGGGGGCAGCATAAAGCTACAAGTTACTTGTTCCACATTTATATGAAAGTCTCATTTCCCAATAGAACAAATAATAATCTATATATACAGGTATTTAATCTCATAATTCTGCACCCAACACCCTATAATGACAATTTGGAGTGGGAAAAGTGAGAATTAAGAAATCCCACGTAGGTTATTTTTCATGACCTTTGCCACCAAGGTTCGAATTGAGCACCTGTGCTTAAATCAATTAACTGAATATGATTTGGTTTGGCACACGCATCTCTAAATAAGGACCCATAGTGCACAAATGTTAGAGCACAAACCAAGAAGATACTCAATTGTGTTGTTTTTGTTTTTATTATTGTTGTTGTTGTTTTCAATTTAAAGCTGGACTTCTAAAGCCAAACTAGGTCACCCACGTGAAGCCAAAAATACAGGCAATCATTTACAACATTCCAAATTCCATGTACATTGTTACACACGGTATGTACACACATTAACGTTGACGTCAGCTTGCTAAGTTTCATAATGACGAGAGGCGCGCACACAACAAAACCACTCACGGACATTGAAGATCCAGTCACGCATGGGCACACAATTTCCCCCTGCAATCTCAGCTCATTGGCTCAAAGAGCGCCAAGTGAATTTATGATGAAAAGCCAAAGTCGAGGTGGCGGGCGGGGTATTCACAAACCTAAAGCTATGAGCTGCCTGAGGAAATCAGGTCAGAAGAGTCACTGACCTCTTTTGAATCTCTTAATATGCTGCTGCTTTATCATGGTGGTCCCGGAGGTGTGGAAGTCGGCACGATGCCGTCTGCAGGTTGCTATGCGGTATTGTGTGTCTGTGTGTGTACACGTGTGCAGCTCATAACATATTTGAGAGTAACACCCAGCATTTTTCTGCCAATCTTCTTTTCCCTCATGTTATGTGATGATTAGAGTGGCCTGAGTCCAGACTGAAGCTTTGAATTACAGCCAGCGGCATCCATTATGTCATCACCGAGTTTGGCATTTTTCACATTTAAAAGGAGAAAAATGAATTTAATATCATCAAATTTGCACAGGTAAAATGAGAGCATCGAAGAAGAAAATGTAAAAAAAAAATGCGTAACTTCATCCAGTGACCAAGAAAAGGAAGGCAGCCATGTGCTTTTTATTATGACATTATAAAACTTAAAACAATCCAGCATGTGTGATTTTTTTTTTTTGTTGGACATTGAATCAGACAGCTTATCAGGAGCATTTAATTCCCCGAAATATCAAAAGGTTGTAGGTATTCTTCTGCAAATGAGAAAGTGGCTGTGACAAGCGGGGTCACCATGTGACATTTGGAAACTTCTCATCTTTTTATGATTTAATCCTCACAAATATTATTTGTAAGTACATCAAACGCAATCACCTCTCGTACTATTAATCGAATATACGGATCAAATCGCAGCATGCAACTAGAAGAGCTTCTCATCAAAGCCTGATCATGTCTTACTGTTCACATCAGGAGTCAGCAATCAGGAGAAACTTGAACGTTGAATTTTAACCACAGGTGGAGATTATACGAAGATATTTATAGACACGGTAAAGAAGTCTTTAAGGGTTATTCCTTGAATTTGAATTTTGAACGCTCTAATTTCATCTCACATGGCCATCGGTGCCTGCTTTGTATTTCCAACTTTTTGTCATATTTCCTCTTCCCTTTTTCGGCTATCATTCACTCTTGCTTTCAACATACGTCCATTATTTTTAGCTGCCTGAGTCATGACTTCCTTCATTGTTCTTTTGGATTAACACGCTTGCTCGAAACTGGAGGAGGTTTGAGGAATGAAATAGCAGAAGTAGTTTGGTTGTCTGAAATTTTACCCTCATCTGGAATTCAGCTAATGTGTGAATAACATTAAGAAAAAAAATCATCACAATATGTCCCCTAATACATACACCACAATTTATTTATTTATTTTTTGTTGCCAAACAGAGCTCAGCAGTTATGCTGACACGCATACATGCATTGCACACAAACTGCTGATGTCGTCAAGTTCTGCAAATGGCATTAGAATGTCCATCATACATACAATAATGTAATCTCTAAACTGTCACACGATAATGCAACCGTAAAAAAATGGAGGACAAAGAAGGATTATGTATATTATTGTAGCTTAATGGATAAAGACTACACATTGTTTTCATGCATGCCGCAATCATATAATATGGCAGCCATTATGCAGTTTTGGATTGATAGGAAAAATAGGTGAGGAGTCCCAAATGTAGTTTCTCACAAATGATAATATATTTACGATGATAGATGAATGGAGGAAAGAGAGGAGGGACATTTTCTTTTTGCAAGAATTTAGTGGAGATGAATTGTGAGGTTAACCAGATGGCCGGATTTACATCCGGTCTATTAATCCAATAATGTTCTGCTTCAATCTGCCTTTTATGTTTGATTGTTCATGAATGCATTCATAATTTAATCAATTTCTTGCTCATTAAGTGTCTTCCACAAACAGCTCAATATTGCATCTATGTAAAATTAGATTTGATTGCTTAGAGTAATCAGTTGAGTGGTAACTACTATTGGCACAAAATATTCCGAACATATTCCCAAGCGAGAGTTTCAAATCTTGCAAAATGCAAAATAGTTTGCTTTCATGTATTCTCTTGGCAATGAATTCCTCTAAATAAATCAATAACTAAAAAAGATCTTAACATATTCAAATGAGCATCTGTATTGATGTGCTTTACATAATCGAGGAATGAGCAATTATCGGTTTAATAAAGCAGATCATCTCTTTTTTTTTTTGTGTCATCTAATGGCACTCCAAGGTTGTTATTGTTGTGAAAGCTTCTTCAACAGCAGCTATACGTCCCAGTGGGAGATCTCCCAGTCGGGCTGATACAATTAATTAAAGTGGTTGGAGGCTGCTTTTTGTCATAAAATCCACCCGCACCATAACGAATGACACTTTTTGAGGTCAGGTGGTCCAAGATAGTCTCGGTTGTTTGATGTAAATATATCCATGAAGGAAGGCGAAAAAATTATACAGTCGATCAACCATAACATGAAGAACATGCTAAGTCTGATGGAGGAACTATCAGAAGAAATTGACAAGAAAATTTCAGAAAAGGGTGACGCATATTATTTTCTCTTCTTGACATTTCAAAATGATTCACATTCCATATTCAGTGCCTGTTCCATTTAATTTTCAAAATTGATTTATTAAGTGTTGGAAATGCCAGGCGCTGTTCTCGCCATATTTTCCATGAGTGGGTGAAAAAAGCTAAAAAAAAAAAATTTATATGTATATATGCTCGTTACCTAATGAAATGTCCACTACTCAAAAAAATCCGTCAGACACGTCGGCTTGCCGTCCAAGAGGTCACCTGATCCCAGCAGGTAGATTTGGACTCATTATTCCACATCCTGACACACACACATACACACACTTCAACACAATGCTTTAACAGCAGGAGCAAGCGAGCATAACCTCTGAGCATAAACTGTCTCATTACCGTACTTTCCCATCTGAGCAGAAACCAACACGAACGGACACCGGTCGTTGTTATCCGCGGGTCACTGGGTTGTGACCTCACATGGGAACTGCGATGGCCAAAAAGAAGCCTGATGGGATTTAAAATAACGACAGGATTTTGTTTGTGACTCTTTGGCTGGAAAGAGGTTTGAGCGTTTGCAGAGCAGCCATAAAACGGTTTACATTCAGACAAAAAAGATGCGCTTCTAAATCCGCCTACTCAAACGAAACGAACGTATGAAAGACGAAATGTGTTAAAGGTTACGCTCCCGTACGCAAAAGTGACGTCTGTTTTATGACTTGTTTGTCCAATAAAGCTGAAATATAAAATAAACAATAATTCCACAAAGTGAATATGCCACCATAAAAGGGCAAGAAAAAAAAGTGATCCTATATTACAGAAGTTTAAATCACAGCAGAAGCAAAAAAACAGACAAAAAAAAAAAATCTAGCAAATTCCACACTAATCACATTCGTCACATCCAAGGAGCTTGTTTATAAAATATTTCCATGATCTGCCTCACTTCGCTTTCATTCCTTGAGCGATTTTGTGTTTGGTATAAGCTATTTGAAAAAGCCTAGCTAAAACCTCGAAGCCAAGCCAACTGTATTGAAGATAACAGAATCGTATCTGTCTTATGATTTAAGACGGCAATATGCTGACCTGCATCCATGTAAAAATTTGCATTTATAACCCTTTCTATTTCTTCATTTATCTCTGCGCTGTAATGATTGATGTTTTTAATAAAAACGTGTGTCCTGAGGGTGAAAACTAAAAAAAATCTCAAATCAGAGGCAGGCATATCTATAACCGTAAACGACTTTCTTTCAAGCGCCGTCCTGTTTCCCAGCAAATGTTTTGTAAACGGGTGAGTAAGACATTACGTTTAGTTAAGTTCCTGCCTTTGTGTCTCGATGTGCTTTTAATTGTGCAACAAAACGGTGTCGTTTCAGAGAGCGACTCGGGTCAAGTGTGGGTTGACCCGCCCGAGGAAAAGGCAAGGTAAATAATTAGCTTTTATAGACTCTGCCACAACATGGCCGCCTAAAATGAGTCCGTGGCTTGTTATGTTACTACAGGATCATTTATAATGGCCCAATGTGAATAAAAAATAAAATAAAATAAAATAAAATAAAATAAAATAAAATAAAATAAAATAAATAATATTTTTTCCCCTTCTTCATGAAGTTGCAACTTTGGACCATATATAGAATTCTACCAGAAAGTTTTTGCAACTTTCTGGTGATTTATGTGACATTTCAATTCCAGACCAAAGAGTAATTGCAGTGGTTTTGCGGGCTGCCCGTAGTGAATACCAACAACTGATAGCACCGTGACTTTTAACATCTTTCTTCCTGCCTGAGCTTGGATTTAAAGAGTGCGGTGACAAGTGGCGGGCCTTTAATTCGCACAAGTCACACAAACACACGCAACCAGTACATTAGGTCTGCTCAAGGTCAGCGATCTGATGGAATTTCTTGATGCAGCCCCTTATACGTTTTTTTTTTCTTCAACCCAAGCTTGTTATGTAACTTATGTCAAGTTTTCCTCATTAATATCGCCAAGATAAAACAAAGCCAACATCACAGTGCATATTTTAAAAATAGAAAGCCAAGAAGAGAAGCAGGACAACGTCTGAAGATACGTTGATCAATTATGTAAGGGGAAATTGAGCACAAGTTTGCTACTTGTGATCAGATCGTTATAATTGCCACGTCAATTATAATTAGCCTCCGTGATGCATCCATCCAATGCGTCAATCAATAAGTAATCCTCACAAACACATTGATAAAATGGCTCACCTCTTATATAAGCTTTTTTTTTTTTTTGCCTGACAACTGTACGCTCTCTTATATAAATTTATGCTATTGCGCGTGTCGATTAGAAGGTCATGAGCGCTGAACTTCTTCACTTTTGTCTCTCATGGGGTCAAACTGCGGCCAGAACGGTTAATAATGCTAATCTGTTAGCAGGGAACGTGTTGGATTGTCATTCGGGCGTCTGCAGAGCCAAATGAAATGTGTGCAAATTGTTTGTGTCGGACGGTTTAGTTCCACTTGACTGAAAAGATGAGCAGTTTGGGGATCTGCATTGCTAAAAATGCTTTTGTATTTTCAGGAGGTTGGTCACACAAAAATATTGCCCAAAAAAAAGTGTCAGAAGCATCCCCCAACAAATTTTGCACCAGTGATTTTTTTTTTCCAGATGTCCGCCATATTTGGGACAGTTGGCATGAAGGCACCAGATGTGCTCGCGACCTCATTTCCTTTACTCTTACTGTTGCTAGGTTACAAAATCCTTTTCTAAAACTCCCATGCAGGTTAAATTAAGTAGATTCCCGCTCACCAAACTTCCATTGATTAAAAATCGTGACCTCTATCTAGTACGATTCCGTCACCGTCACAATTTTGATCAAACGCATTAACGATGAACTCACCCCATGGGTGGAAAGGACAGACTGATGACGTTTTGGAAAAAGTGACGAACCGAAGCATAAAGTTCAAAGGGCAAAAATGGGATGCTTGATTTTCCATCATCCTAAATAATATTTAGTCTCATTAACACGTGACATAGCAAATGGACCAAGCTCCCGATTGGTCAGGGGGCGGGGCTAGTAAACAGCGTGGGACCCCTGTGGAATATTCACGGGGGTCCATTGTGTTTCTCTGGCGAAGTCCTCCGGGCAGGATGCAGACCAGTGCTCAACGCAAACAGCATTATCTGTGTGTATACACAACACATCTCCACAGGACCTTTAGCCCAAACATTAGATAAAGCCAAACATCCTTCCCAACAACTGGAATACAGTAGGGAGAGACAAACGGAAATATAAGCAGGTCAAATTTCTGGTAGTGGATTTAAAAGACGGAATGAAGCGGCGGCTAGACCGAATATTACAACAGTCATCATTCATTGATGGCTTCCACATGATAAATAAACAATAATAAACACAATTTCGCCAACAAGAGGTCAACGGCATGGGTGACTCCCCCCGGAGAGGGAAGATCTGCGTCACGTCTTGAGATGACAAGACATGCCATCAAATACGGTTCAAAAAGACTTTTTGTTTATCCGGCAACACCTCATTGGTCCAAGGAGACATTTTTTCCATTCTTCCCGCTCGCTATGTCGTAAAATAAATGCGTATGACTGAGGATGAGTTTGCGGTCTCTGGGGTGTTTCATAAGTTGTGAAAATGAGACTATTGTTCCATGATAAACGCTCTATAACTGCCATTAAAAATAATTTTCATGCCTTTTTAAAAATTATCTACACTCTGCAGTTCATCTGAATCTTGAGTGAATTCGGCTGTGACCACCGCTGCATCGGCGCAGCCCTCCCTCTCTCAGATCCCCCCCCCCCAGCCGAAACTCGCCTGTGAAATTCCCCTGCAAAGGATTACGCCAGTCCCAAAAAATCAAACTTCAACTCAGTAAACCGTACAGTTTGACCTTGTTTTCTCATCTGCAGTCTTGTTGCTGCACTCCCCTCTCAATAATTCAGAGAGCTGTCCAGTTCTTGCTCAGCTTGCTTGTTATGAACACTGTACATCCATTTAACTGTTCAGTGGGAAAACATTCACAACCGGCCTGAGATGATTTCGGTGAACGTGCAGTATCATCTGTGCTGTCATTTTTATTTTACTAAAATATCATCAAACAAGACTAGGAATACAACAAATATTCTTATGTTGCATGTCCCCACTGAGGGACAAATGAAGGACTCTCTTCCTCTTGACTAACTTGATTTTCCACCTCCATCATCAAATCAAACTGATTGGCTCTACCAGATGGATGTTTTTGTTTTTCTTATATTATACAGCAATATCAGCCTAAAAAAAAACCGTTTTCTTCTTCAAGGACGCCTGTCACACACCAACGAAGGCCAATATTTGTCCTCTCAGCAAAAACACGCACGCACATCAGCTCTTCAAAAGGATCATGCATGAGAAAGCTCATGGCATATTTCTCATTATTCTTAACAACCTTGAGCTCACGTAAACGTCCATTATGCATGTTAAAATCCGTAAAGTAGCCCATCACACACTTCTAACAGGTCGCAAATGAGGGATTTGTTTAATGAGCTTACACATCATAGCTGTCACTTGGCTTCACATCTGCTGGTTGCTTGGTAACAGATGCTTAATGAGGCTTTTATTGGACGATGAGAAGTGAAGTGACAGATGGATGTGTATTGTTTGCGTAACCATGGTGACCAAGGACACTTGCCTTGAGAGCGGGAGATGTAAAAAAAAATGTTGCTCTATACAGTTCGTAGTTGCATAAAAGCAAAAAATATATGAAATTATGGAAGTAATGGCTTTCAGAGGCCTGATGGAATTTTTTATATTTGCCCTCGCTCAGATATTGGAATCATGGCGTCCTTGCCGGAAGGCGGCAATATGTGTGGTGCATTTAGGTGCCTGCAAATAAATCAAACCCACTTTTGCATTCCACTGAGAATGTCTTTCCTCTCAAATAATAGACTCTCAGGCGCATGATGTCATAGGAAATCTTGTTTATTAAAATAGTTCAAGTGTTTGCCTGGTGCATTGTGAGGTCAACCGTGGTGTGACTGCTTAAGATGCGCGTGTGGCTAGCCGGTAATTCCGCGCAACAGGTTGATAAACTAAGTGGTTAGCATGGTAACGTGTAAACAGGAAGAGACAACTGGAGGGAACTCTGCTTTTAGAAAAATTCTCCTTTGATGCCACTTTTGTACTTTCGGGCCACAGGAAGCAACACACACAATACAACAAGGTGTGTAATGTCAACCGGAAAAGTGAAACTGACTTCTGAGGAGAAGAAAATATTTTGCAGATTAAAATTGGGCATCAGGAAAAAGCTCATCATTAGAATAAAAGTAGTCACTGACAGATAAATAAATTATTTTTACTTACTTTATGTTCATAATATTATGATATACTGTCATCTTAATGAAGGAACTTATATACACAACAAATGGTGAACATTTTTAAAACAAGGGAACAATAAAGAACAGTCCGAGTGGTAAAACACGTCTGAAGTAACCAAATTGCATAATTTGTGCATTAGCGTGTGTGTGTAAGAAAAAGAGAGAGACCGAGTCCAGCTGTGTGATGACCGGGGGAGTCCGACAGAGAGGGCCACTCGGGTCACTGGGGGAAAGGAGAAGCGAGGAGGAGGAGGATGAGGAGGAGGGGAAAATAAATATGAGAATAGTGAAAGCATGAAACATGATTTTAGGGAAATCAATTTATGTCAACATAACCAAATATGGACATGAGGTTGTCAACGTGATGCGCGTTTTGGGGATCATTTTGGTAAGTAGTGGTTGGTGCCCGAAAGAAAGGTCAACTGAATTTACATTTTTTGGGGGCTTAATTTATGATAGCACTTGAAGCTATAGTAAATAAGTTTCTCTTTTAATAGTTGAGTCATCGTGGGCAAAAATGAGGTTAGGAGGAGAGCAAGATGAGGGTGAGAGTGGGACCTAACGCGGGTTAAAAACTGGGAGGATGTCCTGTTTGGGTCATGTGCTTCGGAGTAGTTGTACTGTGGGAAACTCTGGGTTTGTGTGAGGTCTGCTTTAGTGACTTGTGAGAACTGCTTTTTTTTTTTGTAAGGGTTCGCTATTCATTTAGGACAGCTGTCAGCATTTTTTTTTAAAATAGAAGAATCAAAACAGACCACCTAGGTAGAATATTTGTTGGCATAAGTTTGTGAGTGAAGGAAAATGTGTCCAAAAAAAGAACAGTATTCATCATTCATTTATCAATCTTGAAAGCATTATTTAAATAATAATAATAAAATAATAATATTTACATGTATTAATATATATATATATATTCATTTATTTTTTCCCCAAGGTTGACATGGCAACAAAGGCAGAATACCGTTGCTTAAAATGGCAGAGGTCACTCGTTTTGCCACGACCACGTTGGTCGTCACTAATCTTTGCCGCAACTTGCTCGGCCATGACAAAGCAGCTCTACCCGGAAGTGGAATGGCACCCTCATACTTCCTGCGTCTCTTTTGGTCAAAAAGCACTGGGTCAACCCACTTCCCTGTATTCTTCTGTCAACTCTGGGAAAAAAGCTTGAATATCCTTCCTGCCGCCAAGTGGCTGGCCATGGAGGCCTTGTGGAAAAGCATCCTTCAGGGAACCTGTTAGGCTCCGCCTCTCATAAGCTACGCACCCATGGGCATGCGTATGTAAACGCTCTTGTTTTATGTCTCTGAAGTAACAAAATCTCTCTGGTTCTTTCCTGGAGATCATCTGGGATAAATAATGGCCGTGTGTTTGTTTAGATGGTAACTTATGATACTGGGCATTGCATTGTGCTCAGTGAATTTGTGGTTTCCGCCGACGTCCTCTGGGTCCGCTCATTGTGGATTAACGTGGGTGTCTGCAACAAAATCAACATCATTGACCGTCGGCCAATAACTACATTGTCCGTCTCTGTATTTACAAAATTCCACGATAGGACGCTTGCATACGTCAATGATGTTGATTCAATAAGAGAATGATGTCTCGGAATTGAATAAACACTTGAATAAACACTCCCAGAGAACCAATGAGCCCATTTCAAGACAATGAATTTCCATGAAGAAATTCTCTGGAGGGTAAAAAAAGAACTCACCCACTCCTAAATCTAAGAGGTATTGTTTCGTGAAATAACAATTAAGAGCAATAAAGCAAAGGAGTGTTATAGATTTGTAAGCCGTCATTGTTTTTGGCTTCCATTGTTATTATGAAATTCTGGAAGAGATCCACCAAAGATCATGTGAGGCTAATGCAGCACCCAGATGCTCATAGGTTCAATTTTAAAGAACATGAATGACAATGAGAAATTCTCAGTGTACGAACAGTATTTTATTCATCGCGATCAGTCATAAAACAGCCACAAAAAAATGGTTGAATTCTAACGTTGTCATGTTTGTTGTCCTTTCCAGTGACGACTCGTCCCTTGAGTAACTCGGCAGTGTGTGGAAACATAGAATCCCTTTAAGTCCAAGTTTGGGTTCCTTTTCATCCTTTTGTGTATGTTGAAAATTTTGTCCACGGGGGATTTTATTTCCCAAAAGTTCCATCAACTTTGGCCTTCAGCTAGGATACAGTGTTCTGACAAGAAAAGTCCAAGGTCACTGGTCTCGGTCAGGCCAATCATCCATCCATCGAAATGTTCCAAACCTAAACAGGTCATATTGTTTCGCATGTATAGTAACTTGAAGGCAAATACAATAAATAGCTTGAAATTTTGGCAAATATACATGAACTCTTTTTCGAGTTAGATGAGGAACCAGTGCCTGAATGTACAGCTTCATATAAAGCAAAAAAAAACTAAAGCCACCTGTTTGGATAAAGCATGTTGTCATTTGTACAAGGTAAAAGCGTAATACTATTTTTTGGGCTTAAATTAAGAAAGACATAAAAAAAATGTTTGCCTATTTATATATTTTTTTTATTTATATTAAAAGTGGAATATTATTTTGGGGCATAAATTAAGAGAGACAGAAAAAAAACTGTTTTTTTATATATATTTATAATATTTTTTTATTTTAACATGGTAATAAAAATCCAAACAAACCAAAACGAATCACAAAAAAAAAAAAATCCTGTGCAATGATGCTCTTTTCTTATTGATGGAAAGAAATATTTAAAACACAAAAGAATGTTTTGGTGTACATATTAGAATGCGGAACAGCACAACTGACTACAAAACTGTCTCTTATCAATAGCTTTAATTGTATTGGCAATCCAAGAGGTTGTAATAAAAAAAAACAGCAAGTCAGTGAGTGCACTTAAAGGGGACATCTTGATTATCCGAACATCTATCAGATAACATGCAAACTGATAACATGCTCAACAGGAAACATGTGCAATAAGTCACTAATATGTCTTTTGGCTCTTTGCTGATTTTGTTATTTACCTTTTGGACCATGTATTTTGCTCACACACGAAAGGAGAACATGAAACTGATTACAAGATGCTTGTGTGAAGGCACCCTGAAACGTTTGAACACTTTGTTGTTGTCTCGAGGACTTTAGAAGATGGATTGCTAAAACAACCAGCGGATCAAATGACCAACTAAATCCAACTCCCAAATTTTCCAACACTGCAACAAATGTTCGGGTGATGTCCCCTAAACCAGGTTGTCGCTCCTCTTGCTGCACCACACCACAAGAGCAATCATAGCCAAGGTGAGGAAAACAGGAATAAGGATGAGGACGGTCAACGTGTTGTCCGGAGGGTCCACCCACACCACCTGATCCAAAGTGCAATTGGCGAAAAAGTGCTTGTGTATGCGGATGATGTAGCTCTCCACCAGTGGATTGGGCCAGTAGCAGTGGACGATGAAGGATTTGTTCTCCGTGCAGAGCGTAAAGATGTGGTACTCACTGCGAAGAAAACCATTACCGGAAATTCAAACAAGGATCAATTGTTATACTATTAGCATTTTAACGGTTGAATTGTGTCGCCATCTACGGCGTGATTGTAAGTCTTCTGACGTCAAGATGTCACTTTTGTTTTGAAGCCGCTTTGCTTAAGTGCCGCTAATCAAATAAACTTCTGCTGGTTGTAAGAGAAGTACTGAGTGAGCATCTGCCGTATATTCTGTAAGCAATGACAAAGGCACCAGATGCCAGACAAGTGCTTTGCTTCCTGTTCATTCTCAACGCAGGGAATAAACAACAAGATGAGTCCAAATATGTAGTATATATATATGTAGTATATATATATATATATATATATATACACACACACACACACACACACACACACACACACACACACACACACCGTATTTTCTGCACTATAAGGCGCACCTAAAAACCTCCAATTTTCTCAAAAGCCGACAGTGCGCCTTATAATCCAGTGCGCCTTATATATGGACCAATACTGAGCCACTACGGCAGGCGTGTCCAAATATATGGACTTATATATGGACAAAGTTTTAAAATGGACCATTCATTGAAGGTGAGCCTTATAATCCAGTGCGCCTTATATATGGACAAAGTTTTAAAATAGGCCATTCATTGAAGGCGAGCCTTATAATCGGGTGCGCCTTATAGTGCGGAAAATTCATGAAGTCATGAAGAGGTAAATGATTGAGTGGCATAAACGAAGATGGCCATGTGGAGGCTATCCCAGTAACTTTATTGATGATAACTATTTTTACATCGAACACATATTCAATATTGTAAAATTTCCAACTAGGTTACGCTCTCATACAACAAGCTCAAAACATCATGGGAGTTGTTTGTGCAGCAGCTGCGCCGTGGGGAAGCGCGACACATTTGTCAAACAGGAGAAGCTCTGCAGGGATCACTGCTTGTTTAAACATGAGGTTCTTTGCTCTCAGAGCCTGATCCCCCCGCCCCCCCCCCTCCCTCCCCTCTCGGTTCCCTTGTTCAGGTCAATCTGTATATTTGCTTTTCTCTTAAAAGTCCTGCTCAGAACCTTGGCCTACAACGGCAACATGTCTCCTTGGGACTCGAATCGGTATCGCTTCCCCCTTTTTTAATTACAAACAAACATGATGCCAGAGAAAAGGCATCATTGTTTCAAACTAAATGATGCAACAGCGTGCTTCCTGTGAAGTCTGCTACTAATTCAGAGGAGAAAGTCAGAGGGGACTTTAAAATAATATAGACTTGGACCAAATTCGGAACTCGCACTCTCTCACGATAGCCGGTGTCAATTTATGTCTTTTTCTAGACAACCCCCCCCCCCTCCAAGAAAAAATGCTAATTGTTTTCAAATCTCCAAACGGTCTGTTTTATCCTCCCCGTCATCTTTTCAGATGTAGCCGATCATGCCTTAAGTCAAACATCTGTCTGCACCACCGAGTTCAAGAGGCTAATTTTAGCATTCAAGCAGAGGTGGCATGTGAAGCGTCGGTCATCGTCCTCCAGTATGCACGAACATCGTAATCATTTCGGGATCGCATGTTAAGCTAATTCGCCTTCTTCTTGCGTAAGCGTTCAAAGGAGAAATTGTGAAATTGAAAACATTTTAAAAAGGTTGACAAATGAAACGAGTCCTGTTTTTCCAGATGTTTTGAAATCAGGATTTGTTGTTAAGGCTTAAATATCAAAATTTTGTTTTTCACATCTCAGTGTTTTGGGAAAAAAAAACAATTAAGAGATTTTATCTTAGCCAGGCTGACGCTTGGGGTAAAATATTAAGAGTGGTTCCGTGAAAAGCTCATTTTAAAAAAATTCCCTCCAAGCTTCGTAATTAACTGGTTAGTCAAACAAATTTAGAGCGTTTACAGTTTTTAAATGAAATCTGATTTGATTGAAATGAAAATACGGAATATTCTGTAGTGTGTGTGCAATACCTGATAAAGTGAGTGAGGTTACACCAATGCTGAGGGTCTATGTGAGCCATGTCCCGCTTGAAGTCTTCACCACAGACTTCCACTTCCCACTCCAAGCGCGACTCGTTGCAGGCTCTCTTCGGCCGGGCAGAAGTGTGTTCAATGTTCAAACTCTCAGTCGCTGGAGAGCAGATGTTGGAAAACATCATTAATATATTCCAATAAAATCGATCCGATGTCGACCGAACGGATGCTTACCTGAAAAGCCCTTCGCCATCCAGGCATTGACTGCAAATAAAAAAATACAAATTATTTTGATGAAAAGATATGTTGAGTGGAAATAAAATAAAATTCTGGCATGCACATCTAACTTCCTGACCTTTGACCTCCCCTCAACCCTTGTGTTATGATAAGAACCTTAGAATGTCATAAAATAAAGCCACCTTAACCAACTGGGAAAACGTGCTTCGCTGCTTGTGACGTCCGACTCAATTCCCATGAGAAGAGTCTCGTGCGTTACACGTGGAGGCGTTTCTCTAAAAGATGCCTCCCATTCCTGCTTGCTGAATTCAGACAGCCATTGAGTCACGCACATACCGCTGAGGTTCTTTTTTTTTATTGGATCACACCCAAGAGCAAAGAGATTTCAGCAAAAGCGAGTCACTTCCTCGGAAATGAGTTTTTTTTTCATTTTCCCGTCCGCCATTATTATTGAAAGAATAAATCATGATCTGTATTTTTGTTGAAATTTTATTTAGTTTTTCTAGTTTTTTGTGGGACGTCTTGATTTTTTTATTAGTATTATTATTATTATTTTTTTACCTGTGCTCATCAACCTTGCATCAGCCACCTTTTTATTACTTTGAATCCTGTTTTTTTTTTTTGTTTGTTTTAGCAGGGTGTTGCTGTTGTAAATTATTACATCATTTGTTGATTCCAAATGTCTTGTTTGCCATTTTTTGTTTTTGGACGTAAACACAATTTTGGAGCGCACTCCTGCTTTGCCTCATTGCTTTGCTGCAAACATCATTACCTAACCTAATAGTCCGAATATATTCAGTGACTCAAATGTGAAACTGCATTCACAAATTTGTCCCGAAAAAAAAAAACGACTCTTGAATGGAAGAGTGCAACACAACAAACAGCCACTTTCATGTGAAGTGTTTAGTATGCTAATAGATTTCAATTTCCTCCATCCATCCTTAAAGCCCTTTTAACAACTGCTCTGTGCGTACTCAGCCCATTATTAAAACACTAAAATAAAAAGTCAAGCAAAGATAACGTCAATTACGGTGCTTGTTTCACAAGATGAATTGGCAACAACGTTCGTCTGCTTAAAAAGAGAAATGAGGAGAGGAAATGAGGAAATGGAAGATGAACTAATGTGCCAACTGTCTCCGGGGGAAATTGAAGAGGTGCTGCTTGTTTATCAGTTCCATCGGCAGCATCATTAGCTGACTTGTATCATCTAACTGGCTGGGGAAAACGTTCATATTGGATAATAACAAAAACCCAAAAAAGTTAAAGATATATGAATGATTTTTTATTCAATTTATCATCCGTTTTAAAACAGGAAAAATGCAAAACCCAAACCGGATATTAAGTCGTCTGACTTTATGTGTATTTATGCCCAAGGACGCATTGTCTCCTGTGTTTCTAATTTAATCACTTAATTGGCATCGGAAAAGCTGCTCGCTAGACTTCCTGAACAACAACAAAAATCACGTGCGCTTCCGCGAATATTCAGACCAAATAATAATGTTGATTTTTCGAGTCACTCACTGGAACGAACGAATGAACGAGCGTTGCAGGTCCACCGCATCAAATATGCTTTCTGTTATGCCACAAAATTTATTTCCAGCGATAAGAAGCGCCACAAGCAAACAAATTGCACGGGGTCTTAAGTTTGCATGCAAATGCAGCATCTTAAAGACGTTGTGTAACAGGCACTTAAGAAGAGGAGCATCCCATCAGTTGTTCTGCCCCCGCTCAAGCTGAAGCGCTAAGCACCTCATCAACATTCAATTTTGGAAAATCCCAGTGGAAACTTTGGATTTTGGCACGCGTTCAAGCAAGCTGTGGATGATAGATAAGAAATTCCAATACAATAATGACAAAGTGAATTTGCTGATTCAAGAGAGTGTGAAATTCAACTCGCTTGTTTGTGTGCATAATCAAGTGGAACAAACGTGGATTCGGATTCAACTTCTCAAATGAGCCATTTGAAAATCATTTCAAGCTCGAGATAGACCAAAGTGGTTTACTTCCATTGAATCGTACACAAAAAAAAAACAAGCTAGAACAGAACACTCTCGGCTATCAAGTTGTTTGGCATTACGTCATGAAAAAACATTTATGAGCCGTATTCCGCTAAACACGCTAATAACATTTCCATGTGTTAAAAGAGCAGATGTTGAAAAAGAAAGATGACATTGTCGATTGTCTCTCGATGGTTACTCAAAGACACATCACTTAATCATTATGAGGCACACTGCCCCCCCCCCCCTCCCCCTCTCAAAGACGTTTTCTGTTTATTGATACAGAAATGTATGCTAAGATCCAAAAGACACTTGGGATCAAATCTTTTTAATAACCTGCCAAATGGACAAACGAACAGAAGCTAATGATCTCCTTGATGAGACGAAGAGGTCATTGTTTTCCGTCAGACAAAGGCAAGACCTTCACCGTAAAGCCAATTAGCTCTTCTCCTCAAGTAGCAGAGGAGTTGAAATTCACATTCTACAACGCTCCTTTGGACTCGGCCGCATTAGAACAATGCACTGCAGGATAATGAAGAAGAACGGCACACATTACGATTAAATTGCCAATTTTATGGGGGAGAGGACGAGTGGTTTGGGTTATAATGAATCTCAGACTTTGTTAAGGGTTTAAATAAGTAGGGCATATGTTGTCTAGTACTGTATGAACAGATGCTCAAGATGCTTCTGACAAAGTCATTAAAAGTGAAAAAAAAAAAATACAAAAGCCCTTTTGAGATAATAAATAACGGTTGTTCCCACAGTATTCCTGGAAACATTTTCCCGCATTGGAATAAAACGTTCCCGTCTGCTATTAGCTTCTTTTTAAGGAAGTGTCAGTTTATTCTTTACTGTTTCTGAGTCATCCAAGTCTTTTGGCTGAAAAGTATTTATCCCCTTGTGAGATCTTTTTGATCCTGATATAAATAGACACCTGCTTGGCATCCTTCCACTTTTTTTTTTGTATTGCACGGTGGCGCCTTTTCGAGAACACGAAGGCCACTATTTTGGTCACTACTGACAGGATTTTACAGGGTGAGTAAAAGCAGTCTACTTTTTGGCAGCCGCACTACGTGGGAGACCAGTGTCAGCCAGACCTTAAGTGTCACACTTGGAAAGGAACGGGAAGAGCGAAAAGAGACAAAGTTCATTCCTTCTATCTCTTGCATGAAACTTTTACAGCCCCATGAAATATTAATCAGGCTCTTAAAAGACCCTCGTTGCCATTAGAAATTGTCGGAGCAGAGTTCGGTGTCACGCTTATTAGCCTGAGTGATACGAATGTTACCATTATGAAATACGTTGAATATTCTCAAGTCATCACAAAAAAAGAAAATAAATGTAATACAGTACATACATCATTTTTTGTGGAGGGAATTTAAGATCATTATCTGAACAAGTCCAGGATAAAAACAAAAAGGCCTAGAACTGTACCTTGAGGGACACCTTAAGAAAGTGGGTCAAGGGTTTAGATTTATGATTGATATACAACTGGCCAAAAATTTGTGTGTGAGCAGTCACACTGACTCAGTGTTTTTTTTTCCCTTTAAAAAAAAAAAAAATGGTTCCCAAACTTTCTCGGTCCCAAAAGGGATGCTTGACGGGAAGATCTTTTTGTCTAGACCAAGGCTAATATGGGGAAATCCCTGCGACATGAACAATATTTACCGCAACCTGATGCAACTATTTTAATCTGTCCTCCATATTTTTTGTATTTTTTACCGCAACCAGAAAGGAAAAAAAATACAAAGGAAAATATCAATACAAGTATTATGTCCGAGCACTGCCGCAACTGTCACATGGTCGTTATCCATGGAGAGGAGGTCTTCAAACACAGACCACATTCTCAAGTCTCCAAAGAGTTTTTCCAAACAGAAAGAAGTTTTCCTCAACTTTTCTTGAGCATGGCACAATCTGACAGAAATGACAAAGCCGAAGCAAAATGCTTGAAATTGGAATTGTGCAACTTGCGTGGACGGCGTGTAATGGAAGTCATTGCGGCGCCAAGGCTGCCTCTTGTCATGACAGTGACACAATCAGCTCCTGATAGCCACACCATGTTGGCGAGTGACTCCCCTCCCCTCGCTTTTATCACCATCAACCACTTTTGTTGTCCTGATAGCACCAGTGAAACTCAATCCTTTCACTACAGTCGTCTCTCTGTCTGCCTACCGTGATTTCCCATTTACATTTTGTAATTATGCCGTCACAAAATTGTATGCCAGTACACTTCCCCTCGCTTGTTTTAAAACAACATAAATAAAATCGCTTCAATTTAAGGGGGCTGAGACTATCCACCATTTTTTTTTTATTCAATATAAATGAAATTGTGATTTTTCGAAGCAGACCACCCAAGAATCTTTCAACACGCCAACCGGTTCATCGAACCTTGTACATAAACTCATGAGGGGCAACATTTCCACCACATGAAACATTTTCATACATGATTTAATCCTTTAAGGACCAACTAATGAGCCAGATCCAAAAGGTCCTATTGGCCTGGATATATAGGTTAGCTCTGTCCATTGGGGCGTGCAATGTTAGAGTTTCCCCTAGTCATGGAGGGTTAGCTCAATCTACATTTGATGCTATTTCTTTCTAATGTAATACAAACTGTGGATATTTAATTAATCTATTCAGAAGAAAATGTGGAATACATCAGAAAGCAATTTGGGCGGCGTTATCGCTGCAGCCAGCGGTTTCTGTTGATTAACGCTAAAATGCTTAAAAAGAACAGTTGTGCAGGGAACTCAATGCAAAATTTATTAAAAATAATTCTGTATGCCCATCCGTATGTTTTTTCTCAATGAGAGCAATCCAAAATAATAATACTGAGAACAATTGACTTATGTGATTGTTATTGGGTACACTTGCACAATCTAATGAGCTCCAATTAAATGTTGCTATGCATGGGAAATAATCCAATTTAACTTTTTTTTAAAACAATAATAAATCCATGTTCATCTCTTTAGTATCAGCAGAAGTAGAACAATTGAATATTCTTTTACTTGATGGCAGGAGGCAGGCAATCAATATGTGTAGCCACATTTTATCCACTGCGTATGAAGGTCTGACACGTTTTGAAAGGTCAACCTTCATGCAATTTAGTCTTGTTTTTTTCCTGCCATAACAAATTGGCACTTATTAAATGAAACTATGCTATTAAATTGTGGAGTGTGGTTGGTAGAAAAATATTGCATGAAATAATTTTATCCGGTGTAGGCTATTTTATTTTATTTTATTGTCTGTTTGTTTTCTTTTGCAATACGGAAAAACAAGAGCACTCACCCAAAATCCCAACAACAAAAAGTTTCAGCACTGCAAACTCATTTGTATCCATCCCGCTGTGTGGATCCAGTTAGTCTCTGAATGAAAGCTCAGATTCAGCTCGGTAAAATTGTACATTTGAAGCGGGCCATTATTATCCCTAAAAGACCAGATCAAGTTCCGTCATGCTGCCAGCAGACTCGATTCGAATGAGAATCCAAGAAAGCACCCTTAGCCACAGAGGAAAAAAAAATGCAAAGATTCCTGTGCGTGATCCCCGTGTGTCCTGGTGATGATAATCGAGACTTGTCCGTGGCGAGGAGTCAGAGCTCAGCACCAGTCCTGCATCCCGGTGAGGAGGAGGAGGAGGAGAAGGAGGAGGAGGAGGAGCGGTGCAAGTATACCACTACCATTAATACCATTAGTGCGTCTCAATAACTGCTTTTCAAAATATAAATTATTATAAATCGCCAATAATGCGTTTTGCAAATGTTAATATTCATTTCCGTGCTTTGTGGACAAGTTTTGGTCAAGCAAACGATTACTCAAATAAAACACGGAACCACTGTGACGTCTTCCCAAATACTAACATGACAACACTGACCTCTTGTGGTTTTTGTTTAAATGTAATTTCTTAACTCAACGATAGGGAGCAGTATTGCTATTGTAAGCATTAATTTAATAATCATGGCTGGGTGGATGGTGTGACCTTTAATTTAATAATCGTGGATGGATGGATGAATTTAATAATCACGGATGGATGGATGGATGGATGGATGGATGGATGGATGGATGGATGGATGGATGGATGGATGGATGGATGGATGGATGGATGGATGGATGGATGGATGGATGGATGGATGGATGGATGGATGGATGTGTTAGAGCTATTTTTATAGTCTTTCTAAACCCTAAAATCCATTTTTTGCATTTCATTACGTCATATTTTTTTCACTAAATACATTAATCCGAATATTTAATAGTACAACTATAGGAGTAATATTAAAGTCCTATACAGGTATTGTTGTGCCATTATTTATTATTATTTTAATTTTTTTTTAAAGGAGTTGAATCTGTGTTTCTACTTTAATCACAATAAGTTTGACAAGTATCTGTACTTTTACTGAGGAAAACTTTTGTGGTGTCTTTAACTGAAGGGGGAAAAAGTTCCGTGGTCAAGGTGCGCTTGACCTGCACGTCGCCCTTTGACTTCTTGCGTGGACGGTTGCTTGTTTAAATTCCACACGTCGTGTTTAAGATGCGCATGTCTCATCGGCATCCTGGAACTCCGAACCGGTTCAAACAGAATGTCAACAAGTGACGCAGTACACTCCGAACTGTCAGTTCGAGGAGAGACAGCGACACCTCCGCACGGGGAAGCACGCTCAACACGGAGTTCGACTACAAAGTGGGTCTAAATCCATTTCATGATGTATTTATATTTGTTTTTATCGCGTTTATGCTACACTTGTCATGTTTTTTACGGAGTGTGTCGGTTTTTCCTCAGTTGTGTTGTTGCGGAGTGGCTGGAACGCCGAGTTGTTACTGATGCTGAACTTCGTTTACAAACTGCGTGTTTAAGTGTTTAATTTATCCGTGACGCTCTTGCATCGCCTCTAGCTTGTCGAAATATTCTTTTTAGTTTTCTTAAAGGTATTTCAAGCGGTTCGGCGTTGAGGTTATTGAATTGTTTGGTGCGTTTTATTTCATTTTTAATTAGTTCATGACCTGGGATAATTAGGGTAAATATTTTGTCGTTTCTAGATATCAGATGAGAGTAAACAGCTGTGATTTTAAACAACGTTTTTTTTTTTTTTTTTGTATTTTCCAAGTGTTTCATATTTTGCAGAAGGCTAGTTTCATGAGTTTGTGTGATTGAAATCTGAGAGGAATTTGTTGACGCGTGGGTAACGCATTCAGGTCCGCAACAGAACTATCACCATGGAAACACAAAGCCACCGACTGGCTGCACAACTTCAATTTCTTTGCACTTCATGCGTAAACATTTGCTGTTTGCTTAGAGTGTGGCGCAGTGAATGTGTGTGATTCTAAAAAACAAAAAAAAAAAAAAAAAAGTGGTTTGCCTTAATATTGCAAATCACTGCAAGGTCATCACGATTCAGACATTTAAGGAGTAAATCATTTGCAGTTGGAACATCTCAATGATGTGTTTGTCCGAGTTCACACCCACACTTAGTTCAGCCAGGATCATTGTGGTTATGTAAGTGTTAGTTGCCTGAAAAGGCCACACACACACCCACAAGTAGTGCAGCCCTTACACCGGAGCCGACATACCTCACACGCAATGTTTCAGACTAACGATCCTGTCAAAGAAAACAATTTGTCATCCGCCTGAAAGTCTTAAAAACCGTGACATCATTCGTACGCTTGTGGTAACGCATGTTATGATACACAAATGCTGGAATGATGTTTGGCGTCAACAAGACATAATTAATCATATATGAGTCGATGTGAATTTCTGCAGCAAGATGTGATAAACTGTCACTTGTTTATTATTGTAGTGGTATGACACCACGTTTTTTTTTACTTTCCTTTTCTTGTATGAAAAAAAAAAAAATTCCTGTCATTACTAAAAGTGAGTTTACAAGCTTTTAAGTGCATGCCAAAGCTACTGGTAGTGCAGGAAGAAAGTCATTGTTTGGAAAACACAACAACGGTTTTCTTATCTACAGTATGTGTGGACAGAGTGAAGTTACTACACAGACCAGCCACGATTATTAAATATATTTAATTTTTTTTTTTTTTAGACTAGGCGCGTTTATGTTGTCTGGTTCGTCTCTTTCAAGTCTGTACTTGGCAAGCTTATTAGAAGTCGTTATTGAGAGAATTCATGGATCCCTTAGGCAAATTGGAGTGAGGAAAATATTTAAAGAAAAAGAAAAATTGGCTGCTGGTTGAACGCAATGACGACAATGAAGCTGTTACAGTATTTGTGCATGTCTTGATTTCTTGTCCTGGCCTGCGGGCGTGTCAGGACCAAAAAAAGACAAGGTGTGTTAAACTGAAGATGTTCCTCCCTTCTTTGTAACTTTCTCTCTTGTCTGGTCATGCAAGTCTTCTTTTTATAATACAATAACGTGAAGGGTAAAGCTTATAATCCATGTGACCTCAGGGCAAATTCTTTTTTGTATTAAAAATTTATGACGTGCAAGTCATTTAATGTCCTCACACAAAGTGATACATTTATCGACATAAGGAAGACTTCCAGCAACACTAAAATCATTCCGACATGCGGAATTGTACCTCGTCTTTGTTGTGTTGTCACGCTCGCTCGGAATAGTCCGGGATCGGCCATCTAAGTGGGCGTGTTCGCCGCCTGTGAAAGAAAGTGTGTTGGATTATACAAGTGCTTCTTATCAATCAAGCCTGATTACACAGGAAGAAGCAGATATTTAAAAGAATGACTCGGAAGAAAGACAGTCATGCACTTTCAACACACTTCATTTCATAATGAGGAAATATAAAATCAAGTTTAAATAAGGTGACCTGGATTTAAGGTCAACCTGACAGCTGCTTCAACAATGAACAGGAGCTCCATGTAGTAAACAAAAGCCAAAGATGGAAGGAATGTTTGTTCTTCTTAACATGGTGCTGCTTATTGTTTGTATGAGAGACATCTATGGTCCAATTGCTGGTGCATCACCAAATTTGGTGTGCTTACGATACACTTGACAAAATAGCAGCGGGTTGGAGCTGATGACATCATCCATGTATTTAAACTGTGGGTAAAATGAATGATTTTGATTTTGCAGACAGTGGGACGATAAAAGTCCACATCCTTGCCGCCGTGCCATCACACATGAAAGAAGGGTCAAAGGTGACAATTTGTTTCTATTTTTTTTAATCGGTGTTACTTGCCCATCAATTAACATTTGTATGCAATTATTATTCCAGAATGTAAATTTGGAGCAGACGGACCGAGACGAGATGTGAATGTTGAAAGTGGGAACAGATACACTACCCGTATTTTCTTCACGCTCTCCAACTACCTGGACCTTAAAAGGAAGCAAGACTCCTGTGTATATAGGTGAACACACAAATTGTTTGACCTCATACACCCTTCAGTATTTCAAATATGTTAATTTGTGCACGGAATAGTATGTGAGAAATGTTAAGGACGTCGTAAGGTATATCCTCAGGGTACTTGTGAGAGAAATACAGCTTTCAACAGACGTCAACAAAGAACGCTAGATTAAGACAAATCATATAAAAGCAATGTTTTGATGACAGCAAATTTATTGGGAGGAAAAATTTTGTTGATTCAAATTTTAGCAACTACATGCAGCCATTTATGGGCAGTCTGGGACAATGAGTAAAAAATAAAAAACTATGAATCATCAACACCCAAACTATAATAAGAACCCGTTCCGCCCTTAATGAGAAAGTCCCTGTTATTGTTTCATGGACATCATTTGTGGTTAGATTTTGAATTTTGTACTGCACCGGGAAGTGACACACCCCTTAAATGAATTTCAAGCACCTGTGCATATTGGCAAAAAATACAATTTGACAGTATACAATGTCGGCATCTGGAACTGTATGTGAGAGAGAGAGCCCCTGTGTTATTGTGTGATCTTTTTTTTAAGTGTCACGCATGCCTTCAAAATGGCTACAGGCGTGACTTAAGTGTGTGTGAAAAGTGTTTAGTGAGGGCCGGAGGACAGCGGAAAGGAATGCCGGCCATCGTGTTGCTCGGCATTGCCACGCTAAATGTTTGACATCTTATCCGAGTAAAACTGTTGATGTTTCATCCTGGGAAATGTCAGTTTTGTCTCCGGATTACTCAATCGGCACTAATCAAACTTTTGCTTTCTTCTTCAGTTCGGATGAGACGTGTGAAACTGTGGCTGGCAGCGCTCAGGTAAGTTATTACCTGAGCGCAGGTTAGTTATTATAAGTTATCTGAATAGATCGTAACACTTTTAATGACATTGTATTCTTTTCAAATCATCTTGGATTGGATGGATTAAGAACTGTCAAGGTGTGTATGTAATTGTAAATAACCTGTTTGTCTAGGCTTGAATGTTTTTGTTTTATTACACCTTGGGAAAAAACACTCCAGACTTCAATTGGAAAGTTTTGGCTACGCTTAGGTAATTCTTGTTTTGACAGGTGAATAATTGGACTTCACTACCAGACACTTCCAGAGGAGTAACAAGCGAGTCGCCATTATCACAGAAGATACCATTTCTGTCCGGAAGTCCACTTCCTTCTGGATTGCAACCAAGCACGAGTGTCCGTGGCTCAACTGATCAAACGATAAAAGACGGTTTTGAGAACCAAACGGATGTTGAGGAGCCCGGGAAAGTAATGTTGTCTTCTACCATGGTGACGGTTCTTGCTCCAACTTGGACTGGCCGCCTTCGACGGTCCAAAAGGTTCGAAGCAACGGGCAGTTTGGAAACTTTGACGAGTCTTCCAGGAGTGGCAAATTCCGAGGCAATCCGTCCACAGAGTTGCTCTCAGAGTTCTCAAAGTAGTACGGGAAGACTATTTAACGTATCGCAAGCCCAGTCGAGAGCTCCGTTTCTGAGTACTAGACAGAACACGACAGGTTGGTCTTCTAAAAGTGGTCCTCAAAACTTGGACTATGAATTGAAGAGTAAAGTTCCTCGGACAGCCTCGTTGGACGGAAGCGCTAAAGAGACAGAAATGAAGAAAGCGCAAGCAAGTACGAGCTGGGATCCATACGGACAAAAGGGGACTCAACGAGATGGTCATCCGCTGCGACGCTCATCTTTGAGTTCAAAACCCACAACCAGCAGTCTTCTTCTGTCACTACGAAGACTAAACAATCAAAGTATGAACTCTAATAACCCCACGTCATCCGAGGTCAAGCCGGCGCCTTTGAAAACTGACCAAGAGGTTTTCTCAACACAGGTGACTCAAGCCTTTCACAAAACACTTGAGAGGGAAAGGTTCAAGCCACTCCCCTCTTCTTTGTCCCTTTCTCCCAGGGCAGCCGAGATGCAACCAGTTAGTCCTCCGTCACTACCTAACCACGGTAAAAGAGGCACGTCAAAAACAAGCTTGTTTTCGTCGTCAACCCTAAACAAAGTCACAAGTGACACGCCCAAACAACCACAACTAATGAATACGGCTCAACCGAGTCTTTCGTGCTTCAGACAAGAATTTATCAGTCAGCGACCATCGGATAATGAACAGAGTTGGATAAGTTCAGGCAAAGGTTTAAATCTATTTCCTGACAGCGCTGTATCTTCACATAAATCTGTTCAATATGACTCCGGGAGGCTTTCCGAAAGTGGTTCGCCATCTAGAAACACACCTGTGACATCATCATCCAGGTGGCAACAAAATAGCCAGAAGGGCAATTCAACTCCCGTTCTCACCGACACACCCAAAATCAAGTCAAACTCACCCTTAATTTCTCTACCAAACAATAATTGTGACACGCCAGCTCTAAGTCGAACTCCGAACAAAAGTCTCAACGCTCAAATCTCCGATATTAGCAGCAATAAAGCAACGACGATTTGCAACGATGCCGTCAATCTCGCGACGAAGCCCCCGAGAGGAGGAATCGGTAGAGTCAAAGAGAAACAATGCGACTATTCATTTGATAAAATGAGGCTGGCCAAGCAACTCCACGAGTCCAGTTTGAAAAAACTAGAATCGCAAAAGTCGCAACGTTTGCAGACTCTGAGTCAGCCGACAGGTTCTATTAATGGCTCATTTAAACCACATGTGAGCGAATTGGCACCCTCGTTGAAACTTTCGTCGTTTGATCGCGCCGACTCTCTCAGGAATCAGGTCGGTCCTTCAAAAAACATCTGCGCTTTCTCACAGAATCAAAATAGCGGTCCGTCATTTCAGTCGAAAGCAGATTCTTCTCACACGTCCTTATATATTGGTTCGCAAAAATCAAAAGTCCCCAATACAGCAAGCAACACCTCCCCTCTTGGATTTATGAGAAGTTACAGCACCAACTCAAAGTCTTTCCAAACAAAAGACGTGTCCAGTCATGTTCCGATGATAAATGACTCTTCCAAACAAAACCCCGACTCTACGAGCACGACTAGTCCCATCCAGATTACATCTACCATAACATCGCATCTCCAAACACCCCCTACCACTCCAACCAGTCCAAACCGCAAAGTGGGTGGAATATTAACCAACCAATCAGAAAAAGACAACAAAAAACCAGGACACGGAAAGCGAGTGAAACACGTCATGTGGGAGGACTCGGAGGACTCGGAGAATTCCCAATCCAGCAAAAGTCTAGATCCATCCGTCTTGACCAGTCCACTATCTCGCTCAAGGTCTCAGTCGCTCATCCGAGCTCCAGCCATCTTCTCCTTTCTAAGATCAAGCAGTCAGAACACGAAAAACGCTCCTCCTTCCACCACATCACGCAAGACCTCAAACTTCCAGGTGGGGAAAGGAGAGAAGTATCGATCTTTGTCTTCCGAGTCTACGGATCAAACCTCAAGAGAAGAAGGAGACTCGAAACAAAACCTCATTGACAATCGACGTAACTTCGAGAGGATGGACGTGACCCCGTGCAGACTTCAGAGGTCACGATCGTTGCAGGCCGATGAGTTCTTATATTATACAACTTCTCTCTCATCTCCCGACTTCTCAAATGGATACAAGAGCCGTTACAGCTCCCCGCCTTACTCCACTCTCATCTCCAGCCGTGGTGAAACCAAGAAGGTAACTCCACGGACGCCACTCTTCCCAAATTTGAACTCAAATTACACCTCAAATCATTCCTTACATTCTCATCCAGTAGCAGATGCCACCTCACCTATCCGGAAAACATCACTTGGGAATTCGCCAAAACAATTATCTCCTCTGCAGAACAAAATGTCATCGCAGGAAAATTTATTGTACGGAGAAGAAATCAATAATAATAGCCATAAGAGTATATGTCGGAATCAACAAACGGGTCGGGTATTATTTATCGAGAGCAGAGTTGATGTCATCCCGCAAACTCCGCAGAGTTCAAAAATGGACATAACAGGTTCTGATCCAAAGAGCACAAAGGCTGAATCATCGGCACTTTTCGCAAAGACGCTAACGTCCGAACAGTCACACGCAACTCTGACTCATTCCAATCCAAGCTCAAGTGGCAGCAGCTCAGCGGAGAGTCGCTGTGCGGGTGATGAAGTCGGCGGTAAAAGGATGAAGGAGAGCGTGATGGGTAAATTCAAACTTTTCTCAGCCGAGAGCAACAACGACCAAAATCCAAAGAAACGGCGTTTTGTTATGAAGAAAAGCACGGCAAACTCGGAAAACGAGAAGGCTAATAAAACTTCCACAAAAATGGACCAGGTCTTCAATAAACTGAGGCAAACGTTCAGCCCGAAGCGCCCTGAAGACGAGCAATTTCCGTGGAAATGGAAGCGAGCTTCTGAAACGCCTTCCGTCGGTGGATTGAGCGATGCCAGCGATGCCACGCTTGAGAGCAGCAGAACCGCAGAAGACCGAGAACTCAAACTGAAGGACGATGAAAAGGCAGCGCAGAACCGATACTCCCTCATACCAGCCTTATCTGTACAAAACCCAATGACAGAAAACGAGTTCTTCGTTTGGCCAGATCAATCCGATCCCCAGAAATTGTCTGACCAGATTGACGTCAAGAACAGAACATCACCGCAGTTTCATCTGAGTGTAGATCCGAGTCCCAGTCGAAGCCCAAAACTCAATGTCAGGAAATCCACACCAAGTTCCAAAAGTCCATTCTCCCCCTTCTCCTCTCTTTCCACCCACTCGCCATTCCCTTCACCCGAAGTGGCGGACGATAACGTCTTCTACAGCCCGAAGATGCCGCGCCGACGTGAGTCCTCCTCACCGTGCGAGCCGGGCGAAGGAATCAGCCTGGTGAGTCCACGTAGAAGCCGGGCCTCCACGGGTCCGCCGAGCACAGGTCCGATCCAGGACGACGCATCGTGCTACGCTGATTTAAAGTACGGCATCGAGCCCGGGAGGTCCGTTTCGGTGAGCTCCGTACTCTCCAGTCGGCGGTCGGGGCCCGGACGGATCTCCACTGGCCCCAAATTTATGAGTGTGGACGATCTTTCAGAAACAGTCCCGACTTATGGAGGAGGTGATGAGGACTTTAATCAGTGGTTGGAGAGGAATTGTAATCATCGGGCAATCAGGCAGATGCAGTCTCATATGCCCAGCGACGCCGGAAAAGCCAGATCACGATCGCTTCCTCGATCACTAACTCGCCGTCTGGCCCAATGGAGCTCGGGTGTCTCCGTTTGTCCACCAGCAGACACCGTGGCAATGTCACCCAATGATTGGAGCCCCAAAATGAAGACGTCTCACTTTGACTGGGATACAGTAAGCCCCCCGACTCCTCCCCCAACACCTCCTTTGTCACCGCGGCCCAGACGCATGTCCAGACCTCCTAGCCTTTCACCTAATTTTTCCAGCCCATCTCCAGAACCTGTGGACAGTCCATCCCCTAGGGGGCATTTGCCCTCTCGAGGTTACGTCTCTCACCTAACCACATTTGAAGAATCCTCAGACAGCAGCTCAGATACAACAACAGATGATGAATATTATTTAGAAAACAGCGACGATGACGAGAAGGAAACGGAATTGTGAAAGCAGTCTCGATGTAATCGGGAGTTTCGCCTAAATGATTGTAAAAATAAGAGAAAAGGAATGTTGGCTGACAGCCATTAGCAAGTGAAGTTGCGCAATTCCAGCCTCTCGCTCCAAAAGGTGATGGAGCCAAAAAAAAATCTTCTTTTTTGTGTTAATAGCTCCAGCTCTGAATGTGTCACAATGATTTTTTTTTGGGGTCATGTCGCATCTTGAATGGTTGCTGAAAGTGTTACTACCCTAGTTCCCACTTAAATGCATCAGGGTTATCTACGTACGTTTCTTCTGCTGCTAAGGGATAACCATTGGTGAAGGAGGATTTATGTTTAAAAATATATATTTTTGTGCTTTAAATTCTTTATTTTCTTAACCATTTTATTTTCATTGAATCATACTGTATTTTTTGATTTTTAACATTTATTGTCACAAACAAGTACTTGACACACTTGTCTAAATATTTGACAATTAAACATCTTAATATATGCATTTTATAAATAAATTCAAACAAGCTCTTTCATAGAATGGTTTTCAGTCTGACATCATTTACTGTGAGTTCACCACGAGGTCAAAACAACCTGCCACAGTGATCGCTGAGTAAATATGGTGTTATATAAAGTCGGCCATAAAACAGTCTGGGCACTGTTGATGCACTTTGAACCCTTGATTTTCTGTTAATGCACTTTGCACCTTTGATTTTCTCTCATAGTTTTCAGGACAAATAGTCGTTTGGCCTGACATCATGCGGGTGTGGCTGCTTGATTAGTCACAGAGCAATTCTATTATGTCATCATTTGTGAAGATTCAGACTGTTTTTCCTTAAGTTAACTATTTTAAATAGATCTTTTAGTCAGACAAGGAAGATTTTACCTGCTTTGCATGTTTACTTCCTGGAGCTTTCCTCAGAAACTCCACATGATGGGGAAATGACGTTTCTTGCAGACAGCAGGGGAAATTTGCGCCCCCTACTGGCAGAGTTTCTGGCGAGGAAAGAAAATTCAAATCAGCTAAACAAAAGTGGCACAAATAAATGTCAACAGGATTGGCTTTCATTCAACATTAAATCCTCACGGGGAGGTGCCTGCAATTAACATTCAGTACATTTGATCTTCCTTGGTAGTCAATCATGGGAAAGTTTGATTTTGCCCTTTTAATTTGTGGCTCTTTTTGATAGGTTTGAAATTATTCTTGTTTGTCCTTTTCTGGGAAAATCATCTGAAGGTCCAAACTACTAAGACAATTCAGAGGACTACGAAAAGGACTTTCTGACTGCAGTAATATTTTTTTTAGTAACACAACTTTTCCCCAACTTTCAGTTTTTCCACAACTTTGTGTTAAAAAACATCACTCACCTCTTAGCCATTGTTTTATGACCAGCGTGGAATATTCCGGTCCTTGTTGTGATTTATCCTTTCTCCACGTCTTACACTTTTTGTTTTGTGGGTCTCATGAGCTTTCTGTGTATTTTTAGTTTTGGCACAATTCATAATGCTGTGCAGGTGTGCATAACATTGTGGCTGGTACATGTAGTTCCGCATTCCGCCAACAAGCCACAAACAAATAACCAATTGGCAAGTTTTGTCTTTCATAAGTGCTCCGGTTTGATTGTGATCCAACATGAGACGCAGAAGTTTGATAGAACCAGTTTTATTGAACGGTAAATCAGGTTACAGAGTTAACTTGGTTCGTCATTGAACAATTGGTGTTTTCAGACACACTATTATGCTGAGGAGGTACTTAAACGTGAAGAAACAGTCAGGGAAAAAAAAAATCCCTTTTAACTAGGCATCACCAGTGCAATTGAGTGAGCCCACCAGCAAATATTTTTCTGACTGCAATCACGACATTCAACATGAGCGAGAAAACAGTCAGAGGTGGAAAAACACGGAGCTCGAGGACCCTTCATTAGCTCCTGCGAAGCTTCATCATTGGGCCCTTTCTACAGCATCGACAAGACATTCAGCATTCGGTTTAAATTAGTAACCGTGTGAACTCCTACTCCACTGAGTTTGCATCTAGAGGTACTGTAAGCTTCTGAGAAACAAAAGCATTAAAAAAAAAAAAAGGCCTTCAAAGTGCTTCCACGCATGCAGATCGGAATGTTGCGACATCTTTTGCCTTCATGCCTAAACTATCATTTCGATCGATTGATCCCCAAGGGGGGGGATTCAGAAAAACGTATCGATAGAAAAATGTATTGCTCAGATTATTTTGAGGGTAATAAATAAAATGATGATCCTCCAGCTCCGGGCCAGAGTTACACTTTGAATTGGATCCCTAATACTGATTAGTGTTTAGTTGGGCAAGTCTAATTAAACTTTGATGGCGTGATATCAAAGTAATCTACGCCGCACAATCTCCTCTGCATAGAAATGCACATCTTTCCAACAGACTTAAATAAAAAAAAAAAAAAATCAAGAAAAGTATTTACAGCAAACAACAGTTTAAAAGTGTTGGAACAGGATACGTCTGAGAACTGTGCCCCTAAGTCAGATGGTGGAGGTTTCAGTTCACTAACATTAAATGAAGAACAAGTTTTGGACTACAACAATAAAACGTGACACATTCACGGGGGGGGGGGGGCAGAGGGGAGGAATCTGAACCACAAAGAAGATAGTGTTAGGAAGATTTCAATGTGCGGATCATCGCCATAAGTTAAAAATCTTTACAGCCCTTTTTATCTCTCAACTCTCCTTCCTCCATAAATGAATGTCGTGTTCCAGTGGAATTGCCCACGCCGCCTCCGATTCCTTCTTTTAAGTCTCCGGGTTGGGCGTGGCCAGCAGGGGCACGTTGTCCCGCCTCCTCCTGCCCAGCGGGGGACGCCTGTATTGTTCCCCGTCGGCCAGAGTCTGAGGCAGCGACTTCCTCTTGCTCTCGGGCAGAAGCAGGATGGACAACACGGCCAGCAAGGCTAGAGAGGAATACACCACGTGGTGCAAGAAGTAGCCGTAGTGGTTCCTCAGGTCCATGAGTGGCGAGCTGAGGCGGCCCACGCAGCCCAGGGCCAGCACAACGCCCACGCCTGTCCCTCTGTGAACACACGCCCTCATTTTTTTTAATCCAAACATTTGCTTACCGACATTTGTTGCGCCGTATTTTACGAGAAGTCAATCTCACTGGCCAAACAAGAACAGATAAACAGGGACTGGATTTGGGTCATAAAACTATGACTTTGGCGCCATCTTCTGGCATCTTGGTGCTAAAACGTGTGTCGAATGAATGCTTTGCTACCATTTTGTATTTATTTAAGCAACTTTTGTGTCTTCCTACCTGATGACAGTGGGCATGATCTCTGCAGTGAGGAGAATGCACAGGGAGGCGGTGGCCTGCGATGAGAAGAGGCCCATCACGGAGAAGACAGTGATGGCGTTCTCACTGAGATCTAAAAGTGGAAAGACGGAGATGTTATGTAACAGGAATGGAGCGGTGTTGCCAAACACCTGCTTGTAAAGAAATAAAAATGCATGTGCTAGGAAGAAAGAACACACGTGTCTTCCTCCAAGCATGCCCGGCTTGATTGCTATTATATCATACTATTAACACGCTGCAGGGTGAATATTTAACTTTGTTTACGCGCTACAACTTTTGTGCCACAAGAGGGCGATAGAGAAAGTCGATTTTAAATGTCAGTATTTTTTTTTTCCAAGATTCAATAGTTTGGAGTCCATAATTTTCCCAAGATGTGTGTGAGATTATTGAAAGTTACAAATTAATCTCTATCACTCACATGGGCAAAATATAAGAAAATGATTCCGCTTACACTTCATAAGTCCCAGTAGGATTAAGGAGGCCAAGCCCGTCATCGTCATGAAGAGTAAAAGGATGCCACGCCGACCGCATCTGTCCACAGTCACCCACAGCAACACCCAGGCGGCGCCGCCCGCGCACACCGAGAGGAGGTACGTCCAATAAAATCCGGGCGCCGTGCCTCGGACGTCGCCTCGGAAAGAGCTGTAGCAGTGGCTGATGCCGTGAGAGATGAATCTAAGCGGAGAGAAAAGTTGTGATAACCTTTCACCGGGAAATACGATAAGAACCCGCGGCGGATGTCTCACGAGGTGAAGCCGAGCACGCAAATGTTCTTCCAGATGTTCCTACTGTGGACAAGCTCAGGGAAGGAAAGGTGGGGAAGCGAGGAGGGCGTCGGCTCCGAATCCAGCTCTGAAAACAGCAGGATGGAGTCGCAACAATCAATCATTTTTAATCATCTGCTGTCACTTTAATATCAGCTGATGAGAATTAAAACAGAAGCAAAATGTGATCTCCCGCCAACCTATCGCTGCGCACGCACCTGTGAAGCTCTCGTCATCCCTCAGATCTCTGCTGGAGTTTCTCCTCTCGCCGAAGGTGTTCATGTCGCTATGTCGCTCGGACAGCAGGAGCCAGCGAGGAGACTCTGGAAAAACTCCAGGAATGCTGCAGGCGAGCAAAGTGAGGCGGAAATAAAGCTGACCTTTACCCAGCATCATACGAGTGGATTTGTGATTTATAGGCCTTGCACTGTGGAAAATAATCCACCAAACCCCCACGTTTGCGGTTAATCTGTGATTATGACTTTAATTTAGTGTGGAAGCAAGAATGGAGGTTTGAAGCGACTACACACCCTTGACAAAGTTGCTTAAACGCATATTGACTTGAGCTAAAGAGCTCAGTGTGGCGAGGGAGTTACGATCGATGCAATCCCAAAAAAAAAGCTTGTCGGATGCAATTGAGACGCTTTATCAAATGCCAATCAGGAGCTCGGCCGCCTGCACAATCCCAATGAAGCTTTTTTTTAGGCTGAGTGGTTGTCTCAAGTCTTTTGTCCATACTCTAAATGGATGGTGACAAATTTAAGCGCTCTCCTACCCGTAGCAGAGGAAGAGCGCTAGCGGGGCGGCACCGGTTCCCAGCAGACCTCTCCAGGACTGACAACCGAGTGCCACCGCCAGCAGGAGCAGCTCCCCGGAAACCGTCATCAGTCCCGCCAGGACGGTAGATATCAACCTGAGCGAAGGCTCGCACAACTCCAGCCCTAAAAAAAAAAATCCAAATATTATCTCAACGGGAAATCATCAAATGATATTTTTGGGGGTTCTGAAGAAACTTACGAGAGATGTAAAGGATGAGGTAGACCCCGGCGTTGGCAGCCGCCAGACAGAAACGCATGACGATGAAAATGGAAGGGTACGGGGAGACGCACACCAAAACGCCAAACACCACCGAGAGAGTCAGCGACGTCAACAAGGTCTTGTAGCGGCCGATTCTGTGAAGAAAAGAAATTGTCGTCGTCTTGCGTGTGAATAGGTGCACGTGGGTGTGTTTGCGTTACCTGTCAGCAGCAAAACCGAGGCCGAGACAACCGGTCAGGGCCCCCAAAATGAAGCACACCTCCTCCACTGGAACCAGCCAATAGCGATCGCACACCAGATCCCACTATATGAAATACATGCTAATTATTCGTCTTGAGCGAGTCGAGTAGAATAACATCAAAACTTTAATCACATATAAGCGAGCCACTGATTTTCATTACCAACCGAGCAGCTAATGATGCAGTCTGCTGAACTGCCAAGAGCAAAATGACTTTTAATGATCTGCAGAGAACCACAAACAGCGGGAAAAGACGCTTGCAAATGAAAAGGCCTAGTCTAAATGGGGAGCCCCAGTGCAGACACATAAAATCTTGTCAAATCATCTCAGCGGATCTTGTTGAGCATTCGCAGACTCGCAAACATGTTGAAAAACTCCCCGGACCAGTTTTGTGACCTTGCCTGTATGAGCTGTCACGGAATGTTTGAATAGTAAAGAGTCCACTCCTGCCAACGTGAACAACAGGAGAGTCCTATACCTCAGTTACGATGTTGTTCTTCAGCCCTTCCGTGACTTTGTAGTCCCAGCCCGCCTGGCAGTCCACCACGACCGACTGGCTCCCATTGGCGTACTGCTTACACTGGGAAAGCTCTCCGCTCTCACCGGGTCGCAAGCCTTTCTCCCAGGGCAAGGAGATGTTCAGCATCTCGGGCGAAGGCGACGGCCCCGGGAGGTGGCAGTGGTGTGGCGAGGAGAGGGTGATGAGGGGGTCGGAGGAGAGCAGGAAGGCCAGGAAGAGATTGGGAAGGATTGATAAAACAATCAGGACCCTTTGCTTCTTCCGACCCAGAGCCAGGACCATCACCTCCCCCGTGGGGGGCAACGAGGGTGGGAGCGGGAGGGAGGAGGAGGACGGGGCAGGGGAGGATGGCACGGGGGATGTGGGGAGGGACGGAGGAGGAGGGGGACATGGGGAAGGGGAGACAAGAGTTGGGGAGTCTGGCGATGTCATGATTGACTGCGGAGGTGCTTGATGGAGAGACGGAGCAAAGACCTAAGAGGGGGAGAATTACACAAATGTCATAACTTGGGAATATCTTACATTGTGTCATCATCCCAGATGTTAATATTAATATTCATCATAAGACATTACCGATACTTTGTTGCTGTTTCACAACTAAATGCAACAATTATTCAGCTAGTAAAGAAGTAATTGCACTTTGTTACTTTCCACCATTGCATGGCAACCTTCCTTATGGATGCACTTTGGGTGCAGCCAGTGTTTCCCTGCACAGAGGAATCCCACTGGGTTATATAAGAGTTGTTTTTTTTTTCGTTTTTTTTCACGAGGGGTGGAAAACGTGAAGGGAATGTAAGCCAAAGGGGCAGGAAGTCCACAGCTGAGACACACACCTGCCCCCCCCCCCCCCCCCCCCCCCCCCAATACAACACAGTGGTCATAAACAAACACGACGACCGCGTGGTATCAAAAGAAGCACTGATCGTGACTTACCCTCTTTTTTTTTTTTTTTTTTTTTTAGGATGGTGTTATTTATTTGCTGCGTTCTCTTCCAAACGTCCCGAACATTGCGGAGTGCGAGCACAGCCTGCTCAAGAGTTCTTCCACGGCTGTCAACGCACCTTAACGCCAGTCTGTTTTGTGCACGATTAATCTAAAATCAAACGACATTACTCTCGGGTAAGAAAATAAACAAATAAACACCCTGACCCGTACAAGGGCACGCTAGTTGTGTTTCAGCTAACTGGCAGCGACTGGAATGGTGATGAAGCTTGTCGGGCGACAGCCAGACGCTCCTCCTCTTATTTTCTCGGTGTATTTTCAAACGTTAATAATTTCCATTCAAGTTCGGTCTTCCGATGTGACGAATTGTCAAAGGAAACATCTAACACAAACGCGTGTCGTCATCCAGCCGTTCGTGGACAAAGAGCTTGTGGAGAACTGCATTGAGGGAAGGCTTGTGGGAGCCTCCGCCGGCGACTTGGACTTCGGCAAACTTCGGCTGCAATCGGCAAACAGGCGATGACGTCTCCTGTCTCGGTACTACCAGACATTTACTATCGAGTGCAGAGCAATCGATAGATAGGTCGATCGATCGATGGATAGATAATTTTATTTCATGTTAGCATTTTTCTTTAATATGATTGACAAGACAAAAATGGATGTACCAAATACTAAATGGCTAAAATAAATGGCTGATTCCGCTGTACAAACTCTACTTTGCCACATGGTGGCGCTACAAAGTTATTATCACTCAACTGCACAATAACTGAACTCTTGATTTTGACTCACGGCACAAGAATTTAATGACTTCTCCTTTCAGCACGAGACACAAGGATTGCGAGATTTTATTTGCAGATATTCTTTTTGTCATTTAAAAGAAAGTTGCTGCGTTGCATATTTTTATGCAATTTTTGGCTTTGATGGATATAATTTACACCTAAATGATTTTTTAAGCAATTAATAATTGTGCCAAAATATGTTTAATTTTTTATCTTTTGCACACCTCTGAGCAGTAAAGTGCAAACCACACTAATAAAAAACTGCTGCGTTAAAGTAAATAAAAAAATTAGCCCAATTGTATTTTTTTTTAATTTGCTGTTTTAGGAAATATTAGCAAACTGTCAGTACAATAACAACAAAAACAGAATTTTACAAAGTGATGAAGAAGAAATCATTTTTTCATACTTGAGTATATTTTCATACATCTATTTGACAACTTAACTATTTTTTTTTGACATGTTTAACTTTTTGCACTCTCCAAATTTGAAAACATATCTGTCCTTTCTCTGTGATGTAATTCCTAATATAACATCAGTGAAATTTGAAAATACTGAATGACTGGATTGTCAGAGATATGGATATGCTTAGTGGTGTTGTGGTGTGGGTTCATATATTTTGCTACTTGTTGGGTAATTTGGTGGGGATTAGATGAAATACAGTCTTTCCTCACTCTGTGGAGATGTCGCAGGACCACATATTGCCCCACACGATGCTGCGGGACATTTCAACAGACACGTTTAGGTCAAACAAGAAGTCAGTGTTTGGTGTTCAATATGTGACGGCCACTGGATAATCTCACATGTTTCGCCGCGGCGACATAATAGTGATTTTACTGCAATTCAAAATCATCAATAACCCATTTGATGACTGATTTGATGTGTCCAAAACAGTCAAATCTTAATGATCTTCATTTCTCTTATCCTCAATGAGCACCAATCAGAATTGAAGATTTCCAAAATGATATCTTGATGTGAGTCTGGCTTCCCCTACCCCCTCCTTTGTGTCTCCTATCTCTGTGTCCCTTCACGACCATCACAGCCACAGGAAGGCCCTGGCAGCCCCAAACGCTGATACTATCTCTACGCTCCCTCATCTCCATTCTCCGCTGTGTCGAAATCTTACCCATCTCACAAAGGGAAACCGCTAGTGAACAACGGTCCGTGACATGACGTCCGTTTCTGTGGCTAGACGACTTATGGTAAATGATGTGGCGGATGGATGCCATGTTCCCTGATGTAAGATACAATACATAATGTACGCAACGATGGACAATACGTTCGCTTGCATCACATCGTTATCTATGGGATAGATAGATAGATAGATAGATAGATAGATAGATAGATAGATAGATAGATAGATAGATAGATAGATAGATAGATAGATAGATAGATAGATAGATAGATAGATAGATAGATAGATAGATAGATAGATAGATAGATAGATAGATAGAGACGATAGATAGAGACGATAGATAGAGACGATAGATAGAGACGATAGATAGACAGATAGACGATAGATAGACGATAGACAGAGAGAGAGAGAGACAGACAGAGAGACAGACAGCGAGAGAGAGAGAGACAGACAGACAGAGAGACAGACAGAGAGAGAGAGAGAGAGACAGACAGACAGAGAGACAGACAGAGAGAGAGAGAGAGAGACAGACAGAGAGAGAGAGAGACAGACAGAGAGAGACAGAGAGAGAGAGAGACAGACAGAGAGACAGAGACAGAGAGACAGAGACAGACAGACAGATAGACAGAGATAGAGATAGAGAGATAGATAAAAAATGGGACTTTGCAAAAACAATACTTTCGTTAAACATATTTATTAATTATTTTACAAACATCTCCGCAGCTCAAGACAGAACATGAATATCCATCCTTCCATTTATTCTCTGTAACACTTATCCTCACTAGAAACTATGATAATGCTCTGTTTTGATGTAACAGGCTGCAGTGGTTGAATGACATCACACAAATAAGTGATTTGACCTTTTCGCATAAGATAAGGGCACCAAAATATTGGGAACACCTGATCATACAGTCTACTAGCCCCAAAGTAATAAGCAGATTGTGAATTACATTTTTTTTTTTCAGTTCGAGTCAAACTGAGCATCAGTATCTTTGCACAATTGGGATATAGTTCTTGTAGTGGTTCTCCTTGAATTGTGCAAGTGCTTAACAAAATTATTAGACCACCGAAAATCGTTTTTGAAGCACTTCATGATGCTGCCGCATGTTCTCATTCTTATGACAGGTGATCTAATAAGCGTGTTGAGCACTGAACCTAACCAATTGATTGTTCTCTGCTCAGACGGCGGTGACCCCCGCGGCCCCCTCGTCACTTCCCGGCAGGTGCTGCTGGGACAGGATATGTCTGAGAGTGTCCAGCTCCTGTGAGAGCTGCCCGATCTTCATCTGCAGCTTCTGGTTCTCCTCTTGCAGCTGCAAGGCCCTCTGCTGTGTCATCAGGATCCTCCTGCGCGCTTTGTCTCGACTCTTCCGCACGGCGATGTTGTTCCTCTCGCGTCGCAGCCGATACTCTGCGCTGTCCTTGCTGATGCTCCTCTTGGCCACCGGAGCACGCATGGTTGGTAAGATGAAAGGAGGAGAGAACTCCTGAGGAGGACAGTTGGTGTTTAGTGCACATCATATAACAAGTGCATCATTTCTTGTCTCTCACCTGCAAATTATTGCCGTGGTTCTGATGGTGGTTCCCAGAACTTGCAGTGCTGCTGAGACAAGAGGGCGCGTACGGCAGGTACGACAGTCCCATCATCTGCTCGTCTATTCGGTCCTCATTGCTCCCCCTCAATCCTTGCGACTGGCTGTATGTTATCATGTCCATTGAAACCAAATTGGATGAGCCGGCAGGGCTTGAAGATGTTGGGTTCAATGTCACGTGGGCCTGATTCGGATATGGAGTCATCCACTCCTGGATGACAGAGGACACCCTGGATTCACACATCTGCTAGGGTTTAATAAAATACTGGTGTTTAATAAAAACAATTTCAAATGTTTTGATACAGAAAAAAATAATCTACATGGAGAGAGTAGCTGATTCTGTTTTATGCAACAATGTGCATATTTTAGAACTAACTGTTCCAAATATTTGTGCAGGGATAAAATTGGCATTTACCTTTTATATTCTATATTAGCATCTTTGATTTTTTTAATGTGGTTTAGATTGAATCAAATTGTTACATTAGTGCAGAAAAAAACATCACATAACAACCAGAACAAAAATGATATTTTTTGCATATTATAAATCTATTTCGTACTTTGTTTTTATAGCTACAAGTTAATTACTACAAGAAAAAAAAATATGGCCTACATTTCACTCTCTATAAAATTAAATGCAACGATGACATATAATGCAAAGTACATTTTTGCTGTTATGCATTCAATAACTTTATGCTGCTACATTTTTTTTTAATATAAATTATATATAGCTTTTAAGCACAACATTTCCCCAAACAAATATATGACTTACCATGACGAGTTTCTCCTCAGACTCTCAGATAATGCTGTCAGGTTGTCATACAGGTTGACAGTTTGACGGTAAATGGTCTGAGGGGGAGAAAAAAAAACGATTCCCCAAATATGCACCCCACGCCCCCTCCACACCAATACCACATCTCTCTCTCACTCTCTCACCCTGTCACTCTCTCACACACCAACACGCACATACACACAGAGTATGATGTTAAATATTGGTTCACAAAGGACACTAGTATAAAAAAAATGTCCACATGAGTTTCCTGGCAATAAATTATATTTGATACCTATTTAATTCAAAACACTTTTTTTACTTATTTTGTAGTTTGAGTAGTTTAGGGCTTAATGTTTTTTTCCCTTGCGTGATGGAAAAAAATCGTTTACACATATTTTGTCCCACTGCGACTTCCGTATTTTTTAGCAAGGCCAAAATGGCTTCCACCGTTGACAACGTGAGTGAGCCTGTGCTAGCTTTATTTTACTTTTTATTTGTTTACATTTTTGTGTGTCTGTCACATTCATAATTGTGATTTAAAGTAGCCGATGAGGATTTACTTGACGCGTAAAATCAAAATGAGGAAATGCATGTCAAAATGACGATGGCTAGCCAGTTAGCTACACACACACACATTTGGCCATTTTCACAACTTATGCATTTTGACGACTTTTCACCCTTGTTTGTAATATAACCATTTAATTTTCTTGCAGGACGTGATTGATAATGATTTGCCCGAGACTGTAAACCTGCTGAATAGCCTCACAGAGCAGGTAAATTCGTCGTGTGTTACGATCTTGTATAATAGAAAATAATTATCATTATAAATGTATGCTAAGCATTATAGCAAATCAAAGATTCTTTACTAATTCGTTCAGGGTTTATTTAGTTTCATTCACTGTTGACACACAATATTGATGAATACAACTTATTTAATGTGTTGTTATTATGACCAAAACATTCCTCTAGGTGGCAGCGGTTACCAGCCATGTTCAAGAGCTGAGCAACAAAGTTAAAGATGGGGCGCTTCAGACAACAAAGGTTTGTGCAGAATAGAAATTTAAATTCAATCATCACAATATTTTTATTTATTTATAAATGGTTGAATTAATGTTCTTAAAGTTTAATGCCTAGTTTTGCCCTGACTTTCTGTGTCTTATCTTCCTTTGGGTCAGGGTTTGTCATTTCTGGATCTTCGCTATCATCTGATGCTCTTCTATCTTCAAGACCTCACTCACCTGGTCAGCATCAAGACAGAAGGTGGAAAAATAAAAGAAAGTGAAGCCTTAACCCGACTTGTAACAGTCAGGACGGTAAGATGTTTACTGCCAATAACTACTCTCGTAACGGTGTATTATTAATTGTACTAAACGATTCTCTTTGTTTTAGGTCCTGGAGAAGATGCGACCTCTTGATCACAAACTCAAGTACCAAATTGATAAACTGGTGCGCACAGCTGTCACTGGTAGTTTGGGTAAGTTGTCATTAAAGTTGAATACTCTTATTGGTATGACAGTGAATGAAACCTGAGGTTTGTGGTTTCAGCTGAAAATGACCCGCTGCATCTTCGTCCTAACCCGGAGAACCTCATCAGCAAAGTACGCGTACCTGGATTTTTTTTTTTTTCCTATTCAAAATGCCTATTTGTTAACGTTATGTTATTTTTTGTAACAGCTGAGTGAGTCTGAGGATGAAGATGAAGAGGGCCAGGTATCAGAGAAGAAAGTGGCCCACTCCGCTGACAAGAAATACATTCCACCCAAGATTGCGGCTGTGTATTATGGTAATGATTTTTTTTTTAATAATCCCGCCCACATTCCTGTTTATTCTAGCCTTAACAGTACTACAAAAACTTCATTCTTTACCCACTAGATGGCGACATGACAGAAGCAGACAAAAAGAAGGCTCAGATGGAGCGTCAGCGGCGTATTGCGTTGAGAAGTTCTGTGATCCAGGAGCTGCGGCAGCAGTACAGCGACGCGCCCGAGGAGATCCGTGAAAAACAGGACTTCCAGAATGAGCGAGAAAGCCGCGAGGAACTACACAGGTGTGTTAATTCAGTCAACGTGCGGTTTGTTTTACGGGACGTCATCACTAACTCTCATTTTCTATGTGCAGGAAAGATTTTGAGGAATCCATGATGGTTCGACTGAACGTGCCAAGCCGAGATAGAAACGGCAAAAAGCGAAGCCTTATGTCCATGTCTGGTCAGCTGGGTGGCATCACGCACTTTGGGGACATTACAGCGCTGACAGGCGGTGAAGGCGGCCAGGTAAGCACCAATTTAATTCTTTCCTGAGAACCCAACATCTAAAAATAATTATGGCTGTATGCTTACTGCTTCAGGATGCTGATAACCCTCAGCCCAAGAAAAAGAAGAAGCAGGTCATGAAGAAGAAAACGAAAAGAAAAGGTGAGGACCAGCCAGTCTAATTACTTTGCTGCAATACACGGTGCAAATCAGTTCAATTGGAAAGTCTTCCCATTAATGGAAGAAATGTAGAAAAAGCACTTTTCTGATAACGCATTTGTTTCTCTACAGCCTTCAAGAAGCGCAGATAGACCAGAGTGGAGCTGTCATTTTGATGAAATATAAATAGCTGAAATATATGGAGTCCCTTCTTCAGCTGAAATGACCATTGTTGTGACAATCAACAATTGTTACATATTAAATGTCATGCCATTAAATAAATGCTCATTTCAAAATTGTCCTGTAATTTGAACTGTGGAAAGCCATTGAATGGCTTTTAAAAAATCAACACAATTTAAATACATTAAATAAGTCATTATTGTCAAGCTACCCTTGGTCATAAGATCCTCACAGATCACATAAGACTGAAAAAAAAAGCCATACTACTATATATCATCTTTTTTTTCCCTTCTTAATAAAAGCTTTATTATAAACATTTTATTCCAAGTAAACAAAGCCTAACTATTAAATTTATTTACTTCCAAATTTAATTCATGACTCAATTGATTCACGACATTTAATTGTGGTACTTTTGATCATACCGTAGAACATTTAAAAAAGAAGTACTTGTTTTCAGATACCTTTTAGCCAAAGATACATTAATTCGCCACATTAAATCACGTGCAACAAGATTGTTGTTGCCACACTCATGACCTATGGCCCAGCGAGCCGCTTCACTTCCTTATTCCTTGTTCCCTATTTTCGCTATTGGGTGGATACCAAGGATAAATAATTTGGGTTGAAATGCAGCCCTCTGCAGGCCAACTAGTTGAAACATCGTTTGTGGAATATGAATCAAACATGCAAAATCTACCCAGTTTATCCATCACTAATCAGCTACATAAAATTGGTGAGCCCTGATTGGCTGTGACCAGTGGAAAAATGGCCGACCCCTGAGATGGATAAAAATGTTGCTGCCTAATTCACATTCCACAAACAATATCAATCACAATGCCGACCAGAATTCAACGTATTCTCGTAAACAAACTTCTTTTGCTTCCTCTTTAATAATGCAATTAACTCTCTGATTGCCAAAACTATTCCATAGATAAAATACGAGACTAACTACTCGATATTGTAGCAGCAGGCCTCAAACCGAGCAGGAAGGGTGTGTACTGACTGGTTTCCTCTCCACTTCTGATCACAAGGGGCCAAGTTAAAAAAGTGCGCTCTGCCAGGCTTTGTCGTAGCAGCTGCACTCCCGAGAGAAATTCTAATAAGAGATATAACAGCAAGGCTCTGCATGGTGAAGAGAAAGAAGAAAAGTTAAGAAGAATTTGCCTTCCTGTGGCCCCTTTGAGCTTGAGAACCTCTCTCTGATTACAGCTTGTCCATGTGACCTGGTTTCCGTTGCATGCTTCCGCGAATAGTAAAAGCGAGGTGACAATGTTTCTGTCAGAGGACGGCACATGAAGAACACGCACGACGGCCGAGAGAGAAGCAGCGATATGGTCACGGGTGCAGGCATCGGTGGCTCGGGGGATCCACGCCTTACCACCTCTGTAAGTTTCATGCATTATGCACTTTTTTGGGATTGGAAAGCTAACTGGGGCTGTCTGAGAAGCAATCGGAAGGATTGTTTTTAATGTTTATCTATTGGCGCAATGCACATTGCTGATCTCACTATTTATTATTGCAAGTTTTTATTTATTCATGTATTTATTTTTATTTAATTTATTTGTGTATTTATTTATTTAATTTATTTTATTTATTTATTTACTATTTATATTTTATTTATGCATTTATTATTGCACAAAAAAGAAATAAATGTTAGAAATATTTATTTAAAAAAATATTAAGTGTCAGACTTATATATGTAAATTGAATGTAATTAGTAATTAATCATCATGACAAAAATTTTATTATAGACTATTGTGTCATGCGTTATTAAATTGAGTATAACGTGAGAGTTGACTCACTTTTGGCTTTAGATTAGTTATCAGGCTAAAAAAAAATCAAACTTGTTAGTTAATACACGTCAAATCAAAAAAGGTGTAAAAAAAAAAATGCTCCTTGGAAATCAAACTTACAAGAAGGGAGGACTCTGCCTTTCAGTAAAAAGCCTCTTTGTCTTGTGAACAGTGAGGATGTTAAAATGTCAGTTCACGGCACGTCGGCCATCATCTGCTTACTGCTACCCATGTGGATCATCCTCGCACCAGCCTCAAGTCATCCACAACACAGTCAGTGTAAGCTGGTAAGTTCTCCCATTCATACTACTGTAGTATTCCGTTTTTTTTTTTTTTGTGGTTACAGGAGGTCAAAATTAATTAATTTAATAACCGAGTGTGTTTTCTCTCCGTGTGTGAAGACGCAACGAACGGCTCTCTGCAACAACTCCAACCTCACGTCGGTACCGGCGGGACTACCAAGAAGCACCGAAGAACTTCAGCTCAATCACAATCTTCTCAAGACACTACAGGACGACTCTCTTCAGTATCCCTCGCTCACTACCCTCAGTTTAGCCTGCAACCAGATGGAAGGATTGCATCCAAAAACTTTTCAATCCACCAAATTGTTAAAAAATCTGAATTTGGCAATGAATCATCTGTATGTTAGCTACACGCAAACTAGCAATGCTTTAAAGACGCTGCCCGGGCTCAAAATTTTAGATCTATCCGAGAATAGGTTAGATGAAGAAATGGCCGCCGTCCTTCTTCAAAATCTGACGTCGCTGGAGTACTTAAATCTTTCGGGGAATCTCTTACGACGTCTGGATGAGACGTCGTTCGGAGATCTTCGCCAGGTGAGAGAGTTGGACCTGCAGAGGAACCTCCTGTTTGAGATCGACAACGCCTTTGACGGAACCCCCAGATTGCAACGGCTCAACTTGGCCTTCAATTATCTACCTTGCCTGACGGACTTCCACATGAGCCAGTTGGTGGTTCTAAACGCCAGCCACAACTTCATCGAATGGTTCATCACCAGGCCGGACGCGAACGTCACTTTTCAAATCGAGACGCTCGATCTATCCGATAACATGCTGCTCTTCTTTCCGTTCTTACCCGAGATGAGCCGCTTACGCAATCTCCACCTGTCCCACAACGTTGTGAGTTTTTATGAGCACCTAGCGGACAAGGTCACATTCCCAAACTTAACCTCCACCGTCGATTTCCACAACCTGGGGAGGAACACCAGCACCGTCACGGCTAAGCTATGGAACGACAGCCTTCACGGCGACGTCTCCTCGGTGGAGCTTTTAGATCTACGAGGAAATAGGTTGCAGTACTTCCCACGGGGATTCATCCGTAAAATGCCATCCCTGTCCAGACTGCGGATACCCAGCAACTGTCTGGAAAGCTTGAATCTAACATCTGAGCGATTCTCTGCTAGCTTGTTGGAGTTGGACGTTAGCGACAACGGACTGAAAGAGATTGCAGCGGATGATGTTACGCTGAGGACGCTTAGCAACTTGACTTATCTTAACCTCAGCCGGAACGATCTCGACTGCTCATCCTCGAGACGAGTGTTCGATTTACCGGGTGTTCGGTCAATGGACCTCAGTTACAGCAACATAGGGAAATGTCTCCGTGAGGCAAGTGTAGCCTGGAACACCACTAAGTCCTTGAGGCAGCTTTTCCTCAAGGGAAGCCATCTTGAAAGAATTCCACCATCTGCATTCTCTGGACTCGCTCTCACGCATTTAGAACTTTCCGACAACCCTGGACTAAGAGGCCAGCAGTCTATCAAAAGTCTAAGCAGAACATTACAGCACTTAGGTTTGGGGAACACACACTTTGGGGAATTGGACTTTGCAGATTTTTTAAATCTGAAGTCTCTGAATATTTCATGCAACTCCCTCAAGCATCTTCCGGCTTCAGTCTCGAGTCTTGACTTAAGACAGCTCGATTTGAGAGACAATAAGTTGTCGACGATTCCCTCGGATCAGGCCGACGCGTTAGCTTTGAAACTTCACACCGTTTTCCTGACGGGGAATCCATTCAACTGCTGCCAAAGCGAATGGTTCAGGACTTTCACGACAACAAAGACCGTCCACGTGGTCGGCCAGTCGGACATCGAATGCGCGGATCTCTTCCAAACACACAGCATTCGGCATTACCGCTTATTTTTGTGCCGTGACGAAAGCGGGGAACCTTTTTTTTGGTACATCCTGCTTTTTGGGTCCATTTGTATTTCTTTAGTGGGCATTGTTGTTATTGTGTTTCTCACACTCCAGCCCAAAGTGATCCAAAAATCAATCAAAAAAAAATATTTAAAGCCTACGTCTTACTGATTTACCTTTCAGTCCAGCATTAACATTTGATGGACAACCTGGCGGATTATTGACATGCTATATCAATGATCATTTTATCCTGTGGTGCTCTGATTAGGATTGGCAATAAAATTTCAACGATTATAAAAAATATTTTATTTCCCACTGCATGCACCGTTAGCGTGTGGTTTAAAACCACAAAATGTAAAACTGCGGCCGTGCCGCCTAGCTTTGTGTGTGAACGTGCGCTTCATGTGTGAGGAACACGCACACACACAAGTGGTGTGGTGCAAGCTGTTGTTATAAGCAGCAAAGGAAACAACAAATTTCCTGTTTTGCGCAAGTGTACAGCACACTGCCCAGTTCCGTATCTCAAAGAGGAGGGTTTCCTTCCTATCCGATGGAGGGCCAATGAGGGGCACTTTTGAATGCTGATCCTCGTGCTCGCTATCCTACTAACTCTCAGAAACTATGCATCTACAAACTTTAAAAAAAAAAGATGTTCTCGACAGTGTGTATGAATTATTGAGGAGCGGGCAAGTTGCTGATATCTGCCGTTATAGCAGAATGCATGAGGCCTAACCAGAAGGTAACCAGAATACCGCTGTGGTGATGCTCAAAGGTCACGGCGGTTGAACAAGTATAAATCGAAACTAGAGAGAAGTCTTGCATAATTAATATATATATATATTTTTTTAAATGGGGCAAGTAGACATTTAATTATTTTTGCTCATTAGATATAAAATAATTATTCAGCAAACTGGTAATTATAAATGACTGATGTTTCCTCAACAAGAGCAGAAATACAAAGCACAAGTATTTATCACATTCAAAAACACTTATTTGTAGAAAGAGGAAGCGCTTAATGTGAAGTTGCTGAGTCTACATTAGTAGATCGTGGGAGATTGTGTCAACCAGCAGTGCCCAAACTTTTTTTGCGCCACGGACATGTCAGATCATATTTTCAGGGGTTGGCCTTTATATAAATATAGCAATAAATAACTTATTATATCTATCAATATGATGAACTGGCATTAAAACAAATACAAACCACATAAAAATAAAACTCACCATTAAGTATCTGCTGTTTTGGTCGCTGTCACCGCAGAAAATCCGGTTGTTAGAAAGAGAAGCAGGGTTTGTGCTTTTGAGGCGATATCGGGATATTCTGCCTTGATTTTAATCCATCTTTCTTTTTCTTGGAAGTTGTAGCCTCTTCTTCTTCTGTCTCCTCTTGGGCCTTTTTCTCTTTCCAAAGAAGCTTTCCAAACATCTCTTTTTCTTACTCATTTTTTGCTAGCTTAAGGGTTCGACCGGTGTAACATGTCATGTGACCGGGACGAGCGTCTTTACCTGGATTCACCTGTGTCAAGAGACACAGGTGCAGTGACGGATGTAATTGGGAAAGAATCCCAAATTTTTTTTAAAATTTGTACTTATTTTTGCTACGTGAGTGGGACGAGCGTCTTGATCTGAATTAATCGTCGATAAAAAAAAAAAAACTATTCTTTTTCTGTGCGGCCTGGTACCAAATGACCCACGGACCGGTCCGCGGCCCAGTGGTTGGGGACCACTGGTGTAAACCACAAATTCAAACTGGACTTTTTTTTTTAAATGACATAGTTTACAAATAAATATTAAAGATAATTGCTGTGGACTTTCAACAGGAAAATCAGTAAAAATTCTAGTAATAATTATAATCGCAATGTCTTCTATTAGTGTAATAATTGTTAGGTTAGTTCAATTGCATGATATAAGGCACAGTAGAACACTGCCACCTGGTGGCACAATCTGCACACGTCACTGTTCATTACAAAACGTCAATAATTCTTGTAACAAGTTTGTATTTGATCTTTTATTAATGTTTCCACTTTCCAAATGTTATCAAGCAAATAGCATGGGTTTCACACAATAATTAAGGCACCATTTTGATACTGAGATGCAATTCGGGTTGGGGTAGGATCCTGATGTGTTAGCCATGCCGCACATCAGATTAGATAATATCAAAGATATATTATTCAGCGCATCATATGAATAAAATCAAATCATTTGCCAACAATGCATGCAGCAATAAAAAACTTATAAAGTAGCCTTGGGTTGACAATTTCCTACTGAGATGTGACGATTAAGTTTTCCAATTCGCAATAAATATGTTAAAAAAAAAAAATTGAACAACTTGTCCATCTCAACAGTGTTGCAATTAATGCAAGACAAAATAGATGTCTTAATAAAAGTTAATAAATCTTTTGTTTTAAATACTACATTTGGGATTTAGTTGCTACTAATTTCATCTGGCACTTAAAATTGCTCACAAATGATGTTAAAACTTTCCCACTACGACATCATACACATGTACAATATTCATTATGATTAAACCTATTCTGATTTAGGTTATCCGTAATGCCACCGTGAAGTAGATTGCAAAATATGTACTTCGCGGCAACAATCTGAGATGTGTACACATTTCTGAGATATTCATATTATGTAAACAAAAAAACAAAAAAACACTTTGGGAGATGTTCTGGGAACATACTGCTGTTTGGATAACATAAAAAACAAAAGGCATGGAAGAAAGGCAACTTTTTTTTGAAATGTAAGGCAGTTGGATACTAAAACATCAGCTCCATTCCCCCCCTCCTTCCACTTGCATTTGATTCCAGCTTTTGAGTTCAAGTATCCTGACTAAGAGTGCCGGACATTTTTTTTTTTTTTTTTTTAATATATACTGTGGAAGTAACTTGACATGGCAGCATAAGCTCATATCCGAAGACTCAGTTAAGTAGCTCCAGGTAGGTAATTGGCACTTTGCCCTTCTGGCTGCCTCGCTCTCCCATCAGCCAGTCTGAATCCATGCCTGGCACGCTGCTGACTACGATAACCTGACAACACACACGGGAGCCATGTCAAGTGCTTGTCACCCAAAAAAAACCTTCAAATTCAAGATAGCTGTCTTACCTCATCAGCCAGCAGGGAAAGCTCACTGCTGCTGGCCGCGTCGTAGTCGTAAAGGACTCTGGCTTTGCGGCTGCCGCTGGAGCTGCGCAATTCGCTGAATCCGCCCGAGGCGGTAGAGCCGCCGCGGCTGGAAGAGGTGGGCAGGGAGGCCGACACCGGTATGGTGGGCACAGAGATGTTGGCCCCTTCCGTAACTGACGACTGGTTGTTATTGGAGAAGGTTGAAGGGAAGCTAGCAGCGGAGAGGAGAAACAAGAGTGAGACGCGGAAACGCCGCTCGATTGTTCCCAACGATTCTTTTACCTTCCCAGCTGCTTTTGCAGATCCACCATATACTGGTAACACTGCGCGTAGTATATCGTCTGAGCCTCCACCAAATCATTCAAGCAGCGTAGGTGGTGTGCCTGATCCCGCACAAGAAAAAATGTGTTAAGTTACCCGCTTCGCCTTCAAATCATGTTTTTCTAGCCTCATTATTTCAGCTGCTTTGATGCTAGCATGATAACTTGGCTAATGCAACAAGCCTTTGAGTGCAATTAAAGGGCATTAGCAGTAATTAGATCACGTTTGCACTTTGCCAACTGTCAGGCAGGAAAAGTATTAGAAAAATTTGGTGCACAAGATGATTTTTTCTAAATGTGTCGTGTGATTGAGATGACGTGCTGTGTTGGGGCGAACTGGAAATACACACATGGGTGCTGCTGACGCCTTCTAGCAGCAGTCGGGTGATCTCAGCCTGACGGTCAAATTCACTCTGAGTCATTCTCAACTCCTGTTCTGCCTGTGGGAGAGAAATTTTTTTTTTTTTAGATCAACTCCACCATAGACACACGAGATGAGTGACTTGGGGATTCGATGCTTTTGCTGTGTGCATGTATGTCTGGATGATTTTTTTGTTTGCTAAGGTCAAACATAGCTCCAACATTCCACTTACCGCTGTCACTTCCTCTGCTCACATCTGCTGCTTTGCAATTTAAAAACAGTGACACAAGTTAGAGCTACAGCTGCCGTGGAACTACGGATCACACTTAAGACGACGTGCCTTTGTTTTGACGTGACAAAAGTTCGACTTTGAATGCCACACAACACAATATTAACAAAACTTTGGAATTAGGATCTGAGGTTTTATTTACACACAGTCATGTGACTTCATACGGCCTTACAACTACGTTCAAGAGGACATTGCCTCATATTTTTAGGGAAGAAACATTTTCAACATTGAAATAACTGTGACACCCAAGATGTAAAGAACAGATAGATGATAAGCGATTATTTAGGATCACATACATACCGCAGCTCGAGCATCAGCCATGCGGGCTTTCTTGAGTCTTGTTTTGGCCGCATCCAGATCCAAGCGCTTGACCTGCAGCAGCTTTCGTTCTTTCTGGAAACAAATAAACACACTCGATTTCCAGGTACTGTTTTTTTTCTACTAAAAAGGTTTCAAACATTTCGTCAGGTATAGTTTACTGATTACAGGCCAACTGTTATACAACCACGAGCATTGTGTGAATGACATCAAATGAGAAATCACCAGGATTGTTTTGAAGTCCCCCTCTAGAAAGTTCCTGAATGGGGTCAGGAAATTGATGGCAGAACTTTGAATCAATTCTCGCTCAGCGCCGCCAATCTGTTTCTGGGTCTCGCCGCATTTGATCAAAGCATTTCCTACAATAGTGAGCAACACAAACAAAATATTGGATAATAGAGGGCATAGAATGTATGTGGTACAAAAACATAGATGATAGTCACCATAAGCAGTGCCAGGACCAAATTCATTTCCGGAGTCAATCATAGACTGGCCCAACAGTTCATGATTGTTGAGTCGCGTCGGGACCTTTTTTTCCAATTTCTCATACACAAATTCCTCAAGTCGGGCATCTGGAAATTACAAGGGAAACTCAATTACAAAGTCATGAGACAACAGTAAGGACTGTCAAATAGAACACAGTGTGCACAAGAAAGCTTCAAACAACGTGACACACATTTGGGAAATACACCTTCTGGAAAACAAAAATACAAATCCAGTTGATCTCATCCAACATCTTGGCGATCTTATGTCCTGGCAAACGTAAAATTCCACATACTGTACAAGTCCTCCATCATGGGCTAACATGCACATGACACAAATATAATATTTAATTATAATAAAGTATGTTTTTACTTGGGTTGGGCTGTAATAAGACTTCCGTCTGCTTCATAATCTTCTCTGTCCATTGCTTGGTGGCCTCAGCTCTTACCAAAAGATTCTCCAAATGGGCATCCAACTCTGTCTTCTCAGCCTGACCAAACTTCTCCTCTGTGAACTTTCAAAAGAACCAAACACAAATATTTGTAAGCATACTTTTGGGGATGGAACATCTCATGTTATCAGATGGACAAAATCCAACGTCATGCGTCCAGCTAATGAAGAGCAATATCTTAATAGAGGCCTGTTTTGATGGTTGGTTAAACTAATTGGCACACAAACATTACCTACTGCAGTTGACATTACGTGGTAGTTACAAACATCTCCATGTTTAATAAATATTGATTTAGACAACATAGCCAGTGGCGAAGTTGTGAAATTTTGAAAGGTATCTGGGAGGGTAAGCTAGCAGCTAATTAGCAATAACTTCCACTAGCAAAAACGTTTAAAACTTACTTGCACAGCACGGCTCAGAAAGGTACCCGCATCTGCAGCGAGACGTTTAACATTAAAATCCATGACAATTTTAATAAGTGAATCTTGATAGTACGGGAGGCTTCTTTCAAAGCAGTCCGATTTCCATCTCTTTGCAAAACGTCACTGAAGCAAGTTTTGTCCGGAGTTCCACCCAGCTGTTGAATGTAACAAAGATGATAGTACAGCAAGAGAATTCCCTCGCCATCAAAAGCAACTTGATCTATACTGCGCATGCGGGCTTTTGGTGACGTCACGTTTTGGGGGTCATATCATTACGATCTTTTGTTGCACACACTAAGCTTTGAAAACTTTGTTGTTTTTTTGTGCTTTGGTCTCAAAGTAAACCGTTTGGGGGAAAAAACATTTTTTAAATCAGATAATCAGCTCCATGCACACACATAACACAACCTAAAGTAATTGTCAATTTAAAAACAAAAAATCGGGAAGGCCCCATTCCCTGCAATTACAATTAGTACTACAACTGTGGTTTATATATCACATCCACACAATCCATATAGATCTCTCCATCCACCATGAACTGGTTGCCTGGCAACATGACAGACAACCATTCAGCTTTAACTTTATGGACGATTTTGAATCTTTATAAATCCCTAACATGCTATGAGAGGAAGAAAACTGCAAGTACAGAGAGAGCTCCATCCAGACAGTGCTGTCCATACATCAATCATTATCACTACATGGCCATGAACTTTTGACCTCTCAATTATCAGCCATCAATGGCTTTTTTCCCCCAATACAAAATATTATATGCTGCCACTAAGAGTACACATATAACAGTATTTTAATGACTTGTATATTAACTCCAGGTGGTGGAGTCACTTGGGACGAGTAGGAGGAGGCTCATCTGTCTCATGTCAGTGAACGTGGGTGTGTTTTTGCTGTCAAGGCTCGACTCCAAAATTTACAATCGTGACAACGTTCACAAGTGGTGTCATAACTAAGCCTCTCTGCACCTTGTCAATGCCAAATTTAATACATGGGATCGTTTTTGAACTTACAAAAATATTGTCAATCAGTTTGCAATTTACTTGACAACCAATTTGTTTTAAAAAAAGCTCCCTTGTGGAATTGGATTTTGGCAGATTGGGGGGGAAACAAAACAACAACTCTTCAGGTCTGGATATAATTATGCCAGACGTGCACGACGACCCGCTGTGTAGGAGGAAGTCAGGCTCAGGGAGAAATCAAATGACTTCCCTTCTGTTTGTTACCTATGCACTCTTACATATTTACCCAACAAAACAATGTTGTGGAAATTTATTCATCATCATCTTCATTCATGTGATATTCTGAAACCACGCTTTGACATTTTTATAGTGAAAATATTTTCACTCTGGGAAAAGATGAAGCAGTTGTTATATATCTGTATTATTTTACATCCGTAATGTAAAAGTTATCAAGCTGTTCTTAACTTCAGACTTGTTGCGGTAAGTGCTTTAAATGAAAATAAAAGTCAGCGCTTTTCAGAAGGCAGAACAGCTCCTTTGAGGGAAGCATTATTTTCAGTCTCGCGTTGTTCCAGTAGTAAATCTGCTCTTTCACTTCTCAATAACCAAACATGCTCCGTGGAGTGGGAAGACGAAAACCAAATGAATTCTTCACTTCAGCAAAAAAAAAAAAAAAAAAAAAAAAAATCATGTTTCCAGACGTTAAACCTCAACTATCCATCTTGGGAACTTCAATTAAAACATCACGCACATGCAAGTAACACTATCCTTTATCAGCAACTGATGTTTTTTTTTTTGATACGACAAACAAATTCAAGTCTCGTTCTGTCGGAGACTTTTGAAACGAGACCGTCACGAACTGTCATTTCAAAACACATCTGCAACTGAAGGAAAGTAACTCGCACTGAAAAGCCCGCAACTTCAATTTAAGCGGATTTTTGGAACATCTTTTCAACTAGCTCCAGCAGTCGAGGATATCTGAGCGTTCTTGTCTTCCAGGACTCGGGGATTCCTTGGAGGCCAGTCTGCAAAGACATCATTAAAATAAGATTGAGTGACACATATGGGGAACAAAAGTTTCTCCAGGCTCAAACTCATTTCACAACATAGCACTTTTATGTTATGTAACCTCCAAAGTAGCACAACTCAAACTTGTGTTCTTTTTAGAAGGTGGTAAGGAGACAGAAGGCAAAAAAAAAAAAAATGACTTCGGTCGTTGTCCTGTTTACTGTGTCGTGTTCTTTGCAGAATTTCTTGGCAGGTTACGAAGCATCATGCTGCCATGATGTCATTGTAGCTGACGCAGCTATCACCATCCCGCCCCCACATTGGAAACACGAGCCAGATCAGCGTTTACCCTTCCAAAATGGAGAAGTGAAATCAAGCCGGCCTCGAGCCCAAATCCAAACGTTTCCGTACTTGATTAGAAATTCATGCGGTCCAGCTTTCTGATTCGATTTTACCAGATGCATCCAAAACACAAATGCCTTTTGAATGTTTTTTTTTGCTTTTCTGACAACGTTCCCTCAATGGAGTCGTTTGACACGTTGCCATTTTAAACTGCGCATTTTAAAAGCGTGACAATGGATGTAACGTGTGTGTGCTTATCCACAATGGGGAGCTAAACTCAATTTAGAAAAAAAAAAAACCAGAATGAGCAGCCTTGAGAATTTTAAGACAGGTTTGGAGTTTGAAAAAAAAAATAATTGCAGGATATTGGAGTGTGTGACTCAGATTCTGCTCTCCAGAATCCTTATAGTGGGTCGTTCCCAGACCTGTGCCCCGAAGCAGGCTCCGATGAAGGAACCTCGGCTGGAGGTGCATCCCCCGCAACGCATGGTGTCCCTGACAGCTTCATCCAATCGACTGGATGTCAGGACTCCATGTAGCGCTCCTTGGAACGCACCGGGCAAAGCTGAAAAAAAAAACCCGAACATCATAATTTAACCTCCCAGGGGCAAAATTTTTCACGAGTATTTATCGTCTCCACCTTTGAGTCTTGTAAAACTTAAGATGGTTAACACAGTAGGAAAGGGGAAAATAAAAAGGCAGTTGAAAGGAGATCATTAGTGGGGAGATGAAAGGCTAGAACCAGAGGGGTGTGAGAATTTTGCCGTGTCATCAGATTAAATGTACCTCATGTGTTTGTGAAGAGAGCGGGTATGAGCTGCTGGGTCGGCTTGGCCAGATTTTTCTTCACCTCGTTGAGTTGTGCTTCCGTAAAGACATAAAAAGCAATAAAATCATTTATCTTGATTTGGAGGATGCTTTTTAAATACAAAGATTGTCTCACCAATGATTGCATTATCAAGCTCTTGAGGATTTTGTCTTTGTGGATCATTCAACTGAGCCAAAACTGCTTCCAGAGCTTTGGAACTTGGACCATTCAGAATAAAATGTTCCAAAAACCTGACCACATTCATAAAACAGACAAACCGGTTGAGGTTTACAACTTTCCCTCCAACGAGAAACCAAATGTTAAGAATGGAATGTCGTCATTGTTTCTTTTTTTTCTTTTTTCTCCTTACCGAGCCGCGGCCAATGTCACAGCCACACATAAGTCGTTATTTTGGGTCACCCGTGTAACTTTTTCCACTTGGTCCAGCATTTCAGGTTGGCCGGCATAAAAAGCCACCACTGGGGCTAGCTTGGTAATTCCGTCCATTTGGCAGTCCTTGTCACAGCCTCAAAAAAAAAAAAAGAAAATATGTCACAATGCTAATTAGCAGTTAATAATTGTTATTATTTACCAGTTTCTTCTTTGCCGGAATCCACATTTTTTAAGAAAACTTTGATGCTCGCATGCCTCCATGGACCATCAATCGGAAGGACAGCTTTGGGGCCTAAAAAAATATTTTTTAAATTATCTTTTGAATTTAGTAATGAGTGAAAATTTAGTGTACCTCCTTCCTTGCGGTAAGGGTCATTGACTGGCAGGTCATACACTGTCTCCGGGCCAAAGAATTTGTAGAAACGCTGAGTCAAATCCTCCACGTTGACACCTGCCGACACGAAAAAAATTCATATTGCTCAACATCGTAATCTGGCTCCTTCTGGAAATAATCAATTTATTTTATTTTAGTATTTAATCACAGTTTTATTTTTCTCAGGAAATTTGCTAATCGTCTTCTTTCCCAGCGGTGATGACACATTTGAAAATAATCTTTAAAAAAAACAACAACTGTTTTTACAACATATGACACATTGTCTCGCCTGAGTCAGTTGTGTACCTCCACACTGACTCAACGATTCCAACAGGACGTAAGCTTGGTCTCCATAGCACGTCTGCTCGCCCGTCTTCCTGCGGTAAAAAGGATTTGCAGAGTCGGCACGAAACTCTGGTGTGGGTTCCAGGTCAGCGAGAACTTCTCGGAGTCTGTCTAGATTGTAAATCCAGTGCATGGGCTGGGCTGCATTGGAGAACACACACATGCAGTTGACACAGACACGGAAACCAAGAACATATCGGAGTTTATTTTATTAGCTGCTCATTTTAGATAAAGAGACCCCCCCCCCCCCCCCTTTTTTTTTTCTTATCAGCTCGAACAGTTGCCTGTAGATGCACCCAACTTGTTTGGTTTTATGGCTTACATAAAAAATTAAGCAATGATAATATTGAGTACCGAATAACTAATGTATACGCTTAACTTCCATTTTCACAATTTCTATGGCTTTTTTGTATAAAAAATTATTATCAAAATCTAATTGGCTATATGGTAAATTCATCTTCTACAGTGCTGGATAGCAAAATAGTAGTACAACAAATACTCAATATTTATTCTATCAACTATTGCGCCGATTAATCGAATAATCGGATAAAATTTTACTCTGCATGAAAGTGCATTACAAAACCATTTATGTTGCCGATGATGTATTTAGAGATAAAAACAACTAATTGATTTATTTTACAGGTCTGCAAAACATTTTTTCTCAGCATATGAGGACATTTTATCTCACCTGCTGCATCTGCTACAGCGGCCCCTATAACGGCCCCAAGGGCTCTGCTTTGCGCACTCATGGCCATCTGCTTTCAACACATTTGAAAAAACAGCAACTCAAGTTAAATACTGCAATACTATGGGTGTATTCAGACCTGACAGTTCGACTGTAACGCTGGTACGGACCTTTTGTGCAGATGTGAATACACGCAAACGGATCTTGGTGCGGATTAAACAAACAGCGGTTCGCTCCAGGTGTGAACACAAACAGCGTAGATCCGAATCAACAACACAAATATGCAGAGCAGGAACGCAGCACGGAAGACTCCTATGTTTTCCTCCGTTTCCGGGTCTGTGTCGAATAGGAGCACAGATCGTCACAAGCGTGGGTGTGTTTATAAAATATACTTTGCTTGCACAATGTAGTCTAAATAGGAAGCGCACAAAACGAAAAAAATTAAATCCGCTTTTGGTCCAGACCAAACCAGCGGACCAAAGGACTTTTCTGGTCTGAATACACCCTATGACAACCAAAATAATAATAATAATAATAATAATAATAATAATAATAATAATAATAATAATAATAATAATAATAATAATAATGATGATCATAATAATAATCATAATAATAATAATAATTACAAAAAAAACATGAGCTTCTCAATATTAATGCAATCAGTTGTTAGTGCAATAATCCTTTACCTTTGGATCTCTTTGTGACTTTGTTGTCGTTCACTTGAGGTTTTTGACATGATGACTTTTCCGCCCCTTAAAAAGTAGGCGGAGTGTACCACCGCCTGATAAGGAAGCTCCAATGACAAAACAGAGGATGTGCTAAGTTAAGTCAAATATATCATAGTGATGCTTTTATGTCATCCATTTTTAAACCCTCCAGCTCAATAGTGACAAATGCTGCATATTGAAGTAGCTTTCAGACTCTCCAGATGATGACTAGAAGCCATTTTGATGCGTCATGTTCACCTTCCGCTCCATTGCCTCCATCCCGATGCTTTCCCAGCTGATCCCCATTGGTGATTCCGCTCGGATGAGACCCGCAAGGCCTGTCCCAGATCTCTCTTGGGGAAATCCCAGGCCATTTATTTCTCTGATGGTCCTTTCAGCAAACAGAATAGACTCACCCGATCAATTCAGGTTAACAACAATGAACACAAATAAAGTCAGGGTCACTGAAAAATGTCAGACTGGCAAATAATCCATCCGAAATCTTTTAGGTGATGTCCATCTTCACAAAATTTGACTTCACTAAAGCTTAATTTAAACATAAAGACCAAGGTTAAAGCGCACTTGGGGAAACTTTCAGATCCAGTCCTGAATTAATCCAATGAATGTTGATAATCCTCCTGCTTCCAATGCGCTTGAGGAAAGTGTAACAGGAGAACAGTGCTAAGACGCACATCAGCTTCCGGCCGCCTATCACCTCTTCTGTCATCTGTGCTATGCCAGCCATGGAACCGGATGGAAGATAGCAGCAGATGACTGAAAGTTAACAAAAGACTAGAAAACAGCTGATTTCTATTGAAACTTTTGCACGAGTATAAAGATGCATGAGCTACATGTGAGAAATCGAGCAGGGGTGAAGAGTTCTAGCTCTTGGCAGTTTTTTCCAACAGTATACATAATCTGTCGGCTAATCTGCACATGCATTGTTTCCACAAGGCCGTGCGCTCAGCTGCTGTTTAGAAATGCAATTCGGGGGATTCGTTGTCACACATTGTGCACTTTTTGCTTGCTGTTTCTTGAACTTATGCAATTGTGTGTTTTTTTTCTTGCTCCCATTTCTTTTCTGGAATACTGGAAACAAGATGTTAATGTGATTAGCCAAACATAAACTTCTAGTACAGTAGAATAATACGTTTCTGTATTTTCACATTTAATAACTAACATCCATCATCAATCGTTATCAATATCTACCGAAAGGGTTCTTCCCCATGTATCAATTTAATCAGCGTTAATAGGTAGCGAGCATTAATGAGCTTGGTAGTGGACAAATTCTGAATGACCTTTTTGTCATGGTACAATTCCGTAAACAGGAACCGCTGTGTTGGAAACAATGGTGTCGTCTGACTGTTAATTGACGCTGGTAGGGTGTAGTAGATGGATGGGGAAGGAGCTCTAAATGGTTTTCATTGTCAAAAGACATAATGCATATGGGGGCAGTGACAATTTGTGAGATGGTGTATTTAATCTGGAAAGAAAGTAATAGAAAGCAGCCATTCACAATCTGCAACTAGACTGGGTGCCTAAATGAAAAATTATTATTTGTCATTGTTGTTTGTAGTGTTGGAGAACATCACAGCGTCACACTGTTACATTTTGTCAAATTTTCTACAATTCTGGAGTGACCCACCTGAGAAATATACTCAAGTACTAGTAAAAAAAGTACAGCAATCCCTCGTTTATCGCGGATAATTGGTTCCAAAAACCACCCGCGATAAATGAAATCTGCGAAGTACGGTCACCAACAAGAAGTACTGGGCAGGCTAACAAGTTAGCGGAAAGATGCTAATTCACGATCGTACTAACGGACTTCTAAAGGAATGTAAACGAACATTTGGAGCAAAACTACATTGCCCTAAAAGTTAGACACAAGTTTCCTCAATTTAGAAGTTTTACTTTTAAATGTTTTTTTAATTTGGAAAAAAAATCCGCGATGTAGTGAAGCCGCGATAAACGAAACGCGAAGTAGCGAGGGATCTCTGTATTTACACTTTCCACCCTGCTAATTTTCTGCACAATACATTACAACAAGCAAAATTCTGAGCGTGTTCTCTGTCTTCTGCAATGCAATGCAGTGTCAAGCGGAAGAGGATGAGGGGGAGGGAAGAGAGAACGAGAAATCGAGTGAGAGAGATCGAGTGGGTGCGCTCCATCCAGTCATACGAGCACACAAGGCTGTCAACCTCACATCGACTGCGGCCCATCTATGCGCGACTCTGCTCCATTTTCATCGGCTTGGAACATGGACGCGCTCTAAAAGGAAGCGCACTTCCTAAGCGAATACGCCTAATTCGTCTTTTTTTGTCGCTCAAGTCAGAATAGTAATGATGGAGTATTGGAGACAGTGTGCGCTGTGGCTGATTAACTGCAAGGTGCTTCCAGCGAACCATCGGGTTACGTGGGAGACTGCGCAGGTATTCGACTTGGCCCAAACGCTCCGGGATGGAGTCCTTCTTTGCCATCTTCTCAACAATCTCAGGCCACACTCGATCAACCTAAAGGAGATCAATCTGCGACCTCAAATGTCACAGGTAAAATAAGAATGAAACATATTTCTATGCTGTCAAACTGCAGCGCGGCGCCATCGCCAGACTTCCTTAATATTGACGCTACTTTAAGGGTCACTTAATTTGTTAGCAAACTAATACACGTAAAATAACATATCCCGCAACGCACATGTGTATAAAAGAGTAGTTTGAGAATTCGGCGTTATATAACAAACGATCTGGATTATTGCTTCAAGAAATTATTAACTTTGGCTCCAATGTGGCTGCATATTACTCATTATAATACCGCCTCCGCTATTTTACGATATAACGGATCATCCCAATCGTATTGGTTAACGTTTTATGAAACACACATTGTTGTTAGGGTGGAAAGAAACTTTAAATGTGATATTAATTAAGTAAGCCAAATTCGGTTCTAGAGTTACGTCAAACCCATTTATTGTAACAATCCCAAAAGTCTGTTAACAATTTTATTTGGTTATTTTATATTTCTCCTTGGTCATCTTTGAACAATCACATTAAAATGTTCCTCATTTTATGGTTGATGAAAACAGTGGATTAGGGCAAAATGTGATTTTGATTATTTTTCTCTCTCGACAAGACTCAAAGTAACAATCATCAAGTTTGCTGCCAATAGTCTAGTCATAATGGAAAACAAAACCTGAGCGATGTCTATGCGTTGTCTATGCTAGATAGAGTTATGGCCACATGTTTCCTATTTGTCAGATAGCATCTGCCTCAATAGCCAGAGAGGGAGCCAGATTAATATTGAGTGTTGTATTCCGTGACCACACACAGCGCCTGCGAAACGACTAAGCCTGCCGAGCAACTTTACTCACACACACTAAGAACCGGTTGAAATCGAAAATATCATTTGTATTGATATCGTGCCACGTGGATGGAGAGTCGTATTAGGCCCTGTTTCCTGGAAAAGCTCTCCAAACACAATGGCCACAGTGGCCGGGTCAATATAATACGTAGTTAGGTCTCTCACAATCAAACCGCTTGTCAGCTCCAGCAGGTCAAGTGGACAATTTAAATCCGCATTTGCAATTTTAATGACATCAACTAGTGCAGGATCTACCTAGGCAAAACTTGATTGAGCTTGAAAGAGAATTTGCATTTACTTGCAGCTAATAGTACCGAGACATTATTAGTGTGAGTCATGACATAATGCTGTAAAAGAACTGGACTGTCCTGTTCATGCACAGTGCATGACTTGACTCCTATCGGGCTATTTATAGTCAATTTCTTTTATGCATGGCCGTGTTTATGCATGTAGAGCGAAATTAGTGGGCTAACATAGTTGCAAATGACATATAGTACAAGTTAATGAACACATGATGTCATCTTTTGCTATTTCATGTAACATCCTTCAAATTTTAAATATTAACATAGACTTTGGTCATCACTATTTAGTTGAAAATCAGTGTCAGCTCCTCTCATAGATACATTTACATAATTGGGGGTGGAGTTTAATTTCCTCTTTTTTTTGTGCATTATTCATGAGGGCCCCCTGGCAGCTTTTTTCTCATTGGCTAATAACAACCCATGTGACACCACTGTGGCCTTAAACCCATGGGACCCTTGAGATGGAAAGACAAAAGCAGTGATGGGACTGGCCAACAAAGAAGCTGTCTGGGTCCCCCCCTATGGACTCATATATCCAAAAAAAAACCCTGAATGGGTTGTTGTCCCAACTTGGTTGCGTAATTTAAGCATCAGAGGCTCAAGAGGTTGATTTTGCCATTGCTTATTTTAACTGCAGTATTTTCATTTGACGAGAAAAACTTCCAATTCCTACGGTTGGGAAGTTCCTGTTACCTTGTTGTCCAACAACACAAGCTTGTCGCAAGTATTACAACAGCTGAACACATCTCCCACACAGAGCAGCACAAAAAAATCAGGAAACAGAATAGAGGAAGGAAATGAAACTAAACATGCCCTCAATAAAGCTCAGCCCAAAGCAGCGACATGTCAGACACAATGAAACGAAAAGCCGCCTTCTCTTCACACTAAGAAAAAAAACAATAACCGCCTTCTACGGTTTAATCTTCATTGTTGGAAAGATGCAAATTCTAACGAGCATCAAACAGAGTAGGAAAAGTACATAGAGGTCTTTTAGTATCTCAACACATTCCTAACCTACAAAAGAGATGGTATGATGACATCATCTCAATATTTATGAATGATCACATGTGTTGGCCTTCACAGCAGGTAGCTCAGCAAGTGCCACAATACAAAATACTGTCAGCGAAGCACATTACTTTTGTACACTTTGAGAACAGCGTAATACATAATAAATGCTCCCTATGTATATTTAATCAAGACGACACCAAAAAAAAAATCTCTGATGCCAAAGTCTGTGAAAACGTCGAGTGAGCTCTGCTTCAAAACGTTTGCAGCAGACGTTTGATGATGGTTTGTTCCGCAGTGTCACCTCAATTCCATGCATGCACATACGCTGCTCTATGCACAGTGACTTGCGTGTAATTATTATGGAAGACAAGATTATATTGTTTTGTGCACGTTAGCTGCACATGCACAGAGCGTAGTGAACTTTCATTCTATCACCAAGGCAACTGTGGTCAGCCTCTAAAAATGGCTCCAGAAATGAGCTTATGAGGAGATATTCAAGGTGGTGAGTTTGTATGCAATGAATATTATGTTACATAGCATGACGGGGTTGAATTTGATTAAGAAAAATCAATACGGGCTAACCATTATAGTCTATATTGAAAGCAGAGCTCTTATCTCAAATGACTCTGAAAATTATCCAGTGATATTGATTTTTCTTTGCTGAAAAAATAATAAATTCAAGAAGGTAAACATCCCAAAAAACAAAAACACCATATAGAGTGAATCGCAAAGCCTCGTGCATCTCTTATTGATCCCATGGGGGACATTCATGGACAAAGTGATGGATGACTTTTGTCAATATCGGAAGTGGGAATTCCCTTATTGGTGTAATGAAGAATCGAAGTTGTACTTCATTGACACGCCTGTACAATCGAATCAAAATAAAAAAATCGGTGAAAGGAATTAACTTTACCATCGTACATCGGATTTTCAATCAGCTAAAACTCCGTGAGTTCTTGTCACAAACTGGATTCATATCACACATAGTGGCCGTAATTCACATCCATCTACTAGTGGGGGTTGGGCTTTGTGTAGAAGTGAAAGTGTGTGTGTGTGTGGGGGGGGGGTCACAGGGGTTAAAAGTAGGATTTCATGGAAAATGGCTTTGGACATATTTATTGGCAGCGTGGGGGAGGTGGCATGCTGGGAAGCGTGCGTGTGTGTGTTTCCTGATTGTATTAACATGTAGAAAAGCGAGAAGCATGGAAAATTGTATATTATATTTATTATCTGTTGACACAACAGCAAGGACACGTAATGTATATATATTTGAACAGTTTGATTCTCGCTGATGTAAATGAGACATGAAGTTGCATGGAAGCGCCGTGACAAGCTTTTAGTTGCCGCCATCGATTTAACAATTGGATGGCTTACATTTTGGAGGCGGTAATGTCCCTCTGCTGTTAAAAAAAAGAATACTGGTGAAGTGCTTGATTGATTCTCAGTTGTGCGGCTCGAAAACTGCATTAACAAATGGAATTGATCAGTCTTCAGCTTCTCTCAATTCTAAGAAAGCCTCTCAACCAAAAAAGTCAACTCGAAAAGGCTTCAGCTCGCATTGACCCTGAAGCGAGCCAAGTCAAATGTAATGTCAGGCCATGTCTCTTGCGTCCCTGGAGTGAACCCGGCGCGGCGAAATAAAAAAAACGGTTTTATCAGCGTCTTCGTTTGTGCAGCACCTCTCATTTCCTGCTTAGACGGGCAGACAAAGACTCATGTCAAAACTCCAATCTGGTGGCTTCAACTGTCTGTCACATATCAGATTAAAAAAAAAATCATATAGGATGTAAGTGGCCCAAGCTTAATTTAGCTCCACAGATTGATTTCCTTAGACAAAAAAGAAGATAGATTAGATTGGCACGTTAAAATCAAGACAAGCCTTTAGCCGTGCAGCCATGCAGCGAGCGTACACAAACTGGATTTCATTACGCTCGACAATACGCGCAGGGGCCATAAAAAGGCTTCAGCTTGTTGCTATGGAGCTTGGACGTACGTGTATGAAGGAATACATAAGCGGGAACTGGATCTGTATTGAGGACACAAAGCATATAAAAAAAAAAAAAAGAGCAGCAGTGAGACGACTTGACTCTCAGGCCTCGTTTCGTGTTTGATATTCCAGATGCTTGGGCTAAGATTAAATAGAGTGGTGGGATTTAAAGCTCTTTACACACTATTCTTTATAAATGTTGTGTTTCTACCTCCCCCACCCACCGTTATGAAATAGAATAATACCAACAGAAGTCTTTATTCTGCTTTGTGGCGGTAATTTTAATCACATGATGGATTGATTTTGAGGTTGCACTTGCATGATGCCTATGTGAATTGTTCAATGCATTTGAATTATTTTTTTTAATGCAAATAAATCAGTTATCCATTTCTATTCCTACACAAGAAGTGGAAAAAATAAAGTGGCTATAAACGTCTTTGGTCAAAGAACCAGATCAAACATCAAAGTTGAGTCATGTTAACCAATCACCTTTCAGTTCATCGTCATGTGACTGACTAAAAAGGCACTCGCTTAAAAAGAATACATTTTGATGATCAGTTGCTAAGGAAGGTGTTTTTTAAAATCAGTGGTTTAGATAAATTTTTGCCGACGGATGCCTCATTTTGATTTCTTTGATTTTATGCGTTGGAGATCAGGTGACTTCAAATTGGTAAGACTAATGTCATGAATAATTTGGTGTGATCACATTATTAAAGCCAACACGTTCTCTCTAGCTTATTTCAACAATGATGGTTTGTTTCCCGAATCTCAGGAGCTTAACTTATTTCTTCTCGACAGATTGCTAACAGTTCCTCCGAATAAGATGTGTTCATATTGCTGCAAGATGTTAAATATTTTTGTATTTTCAAACACAGCACGACTGCCATAGCCAAATCCTAACAAAAAAAAAAATAGAACAAAACAATTGATCAACAATGTCATTTATTTTGACTTTTGCTGTCTTACTGCCAAAGTTCTTCTTCAACTTCCCCTCAACTGTCCTCAGCTCATTGCAGCCGGCCTGACACACTGTGCTTCATGAGTTCCGCGTGAAGCTGCTTCCCTTAGATAATATACAGAATCCCCGGAGACTCTCCAGAGACCGTAGGCGGACAAGATGTGCTTGTCTGATAAAATAGACTGATGTGCACAAACGTAAAACATTCAATAATACAGTTACAGCTGGTTGCTCATTGGTTTAGGTGCCGCTTGATGTCTTCAGAAGGAAATTCAGTTGGACTATTTCATATTTTATGCATCACTTGGAAAAATCTCATTATGAGGGAACGTGCGCTGTGAATAATAGAATAATGCCGCCTTCAATGGAGCAGTGTTTAGCTCAATTTGAAAAACACACTTCATTTATATTCAACCCTGTGTTCAATTATACATCCGATTCTTGATTTGATCTACGACTGCGCAGTGAACTGTTCACATCGATTCGTTGTGGAATGCACATTTGCACATGAGGTCATCTGGCTAACCTAGTCCCATGAGTGTGGGTGGATAGTGATGTGACAAAAACATCACTTCCTGAAAAAAAAGTTCTTTCATCAGCATGCTCCTCACTTCCATCCTGTATCAATTACAGGAAGGATAGCGGCCACAAGCCAGCGATACCGCATGTTGGCTAACGTCACTCTGGTGACACCTTCCCCTTCCCTGCTTTCCTTAAAAACACTTATCATAGTCTGAAAGAAAGGTTTTGGTAAATCATCATAGTGCAACTCATTTTTTTCTCAATTCTTTAATCCTTTTTTTTTCCAGACCCAATGCCAGTGCGAGTTCTTCAGTAGTTACCGATACCAAGTGCCGATACCACAAGTATTTTTACAATAAAAATATTGATAAGCATAATAACAATGCCAAGTTATTATTCTTCTAATTTCAAATTCTAAAATGATCACATTTGCCGCCGTCGCAAGTATCGTTCCCTTGAAATAAGGCAGGTACCGATACCTGGTACCGATACTCGTCCATCTCTACTAAAAATGAAGTTACTTGATCTGTAGCTCTGTTAAAATAAAATTATTTGTACATGTACACCTCACACACTGATAATGTTTCTCTTCCCAACATAGTTCCTCTGCCTGAAGAACATCAGAACTTTTCTGGCGGTGTGCAATGACGTATTTGGCATGAAGAAAAGTGAGCTGTTTGAGGCCTTTGACCTTTTTGACGTCAGGGATTTTGGAAAGGTAAGTGTCCTAACCGGTTCTGTCTACTTGCTTTTTTTGGGCAATTTATTTGTGAATAAATAAATGAACTTCAACAAAATTTGGTGTAAGCAGCAGCATGACAAATTGGGAAGAAAACGTCGAAGCAAGCAAGCTGTCTTTTTTTGAGTCTGCAAAGTCTGGACAAGGGTTCATTAATTTTGATAAGGTTGCTGACTCTTTGCTTGGAAAGTTCTTTGACAAGCCTCACGCTGACCCCAGCCGGAATGTCCCCAGGAGGTTTAATTAGAAATCTTTAGGCCTGGAAGCCAGCACGAGTTATGAAGTGTTTCGATTTTTGAGCCTGGCTATGATGAGGTGTAGCTTCTCTATTTGTTGATAGTATCAGTCCTTAATGATTGCAAATATAAAAAACAAGTTCCCTAAATACGCTTAAACCCCTTCTTGTGGCATCTACGTGATTCAAATACAAATGCAGTTTTTTTTTTCTCCTGTGATTCCATTTGGCTCAGGCAGAACAATTTTGATGACTCTCTTGAGTGACTCCTACATTGCCCCAGAGTAAATTTTACATCTCTAGAATTAGACAGCAAGCCGGGCACCTGTGATGCTCGCTTGGCTGGATCTGCAGAAGCTAATGGAGCAAGGAGCAGCCGCAATGGGCTAAGCTGCCACTCACCTGCTTTTTTTTTTGTTTTAAAAATAGCTGCCTTGCTCCCTATGAATTAAATATCAACTGTCTGTTTATTGTAGCGTTCATATAGTGGTGGAATCACGGGAGAAATTCTTCCTGACCTTCAACATCTTTAAAAAAAAAAGGATAAACTAAAAAAATCAAACAACATCTGGTGTACACATCTTGCCTTGAAGATACACGAAGGGTTTCGAACTACGGCGTTCCTCAGGGAGCGGGAGATTCAAAGTATTTAGGAAGCTTGCTCGTCATGTGACCTCATTTTTGACTCGACACGTGTCATTGCAGCTTGTTTTAAAACAAAAAAGCTGAGCGGATATTTCCATGCTAGGTGTTGACAAGTTGCTAAGTCGTTGGAAAATAATGTCACGGATTGACCTGAAGACTTTCTGTACCTCTTTTATAGAAATTCAGTGTTTCTCGTCTGCTTGTGTCATACATTCATCTTTGACAAATATGGTTCTAAAATCTGGATGCAGCTTTTTTTTGTAGAGTCAGTAGGAAAGAATGTATTGGCAAAATACAAGTGACCCTTTCAGAGCAGGGGACACAATGAACGCATGAGCAACTTGCAGGCCGGTTCTAAAAATAGCACACCGGTGATAGGATATTGTGACTTCCAAGGAAGCAGTGACAAAACAGGATTGATTTGCATTTGGATCCTATCATTCAATCAAGACATGGAAAGTGAAGCAGGAGCTGGAGGTTTATTGATTCCTTATCCCCCCCCTCAGGTATCAGTTTAACTAAAGCAGCGAGATATCATCCGACCTGCTCCCCCCCCCCCTCCCGTTGCCCTTCAGCTGTTCTCTAACCAGAAGATTTGTGTGACCAGATATTATCATATGTCATCTGTGTTAATGGATACTCTAAGTTTCCCTCCCTCCATTTTCGATCTTTGCAGATTTTCTTTTGCTTTAGCTACTGTGTGGGCTACATTTTCCTTCACAGCTTACACTGGCCACGCCGGATTGAGCAAATAGCATCGAGCGTGTCGTCATTTCCATTTTCCGTTTGTAAGGATTATAAATTTTGGAATTTTAAAATTCGATAGAAGCTTTATAGTCGGAGTGCTGCGAGGTTTGTGGATAATTCATGGATTCGCATGGCGCTTGCATTTACTTGAGTCACACACACGTGTTGGCCTTCGTGAACGCACGCACAAACACCAAGTCTCTTTTTTCATTTAGCTGAAAATACAATATTTTCACCGTGATGCTCATAGTTTGTTTTTTGAACATATTTCCAAGTTGCATAAACACATTTCTGTGAATTATGCATGTTTTTTGGCTTAATTTTTGGTCAAATAACCAATTATGCTATCCGTGTTGAGTCAAGTGACTGAACAGATTCATCATCCATCCGTCAGCGAGTGTGCGCTTTGCTGTACATACAATACGAGTTGAAAGGAAACCCCCCACTGAGTTCCCAACATTAAAGCTGCAGGGAAGAGAGAGAAGATCCAATAAAAAGTACCGAATGTGTATTTTCAGCTTTTCTCCGTAAAATAACAACCCTGAGTCCTGGATACATTTTTGTTAAATACATTTCATTTTGGAATGAGATGTCAAAAGTGCAGTACAAACAAGGAGGTTGAGGGCTAATGTGTTTTCTGGCACCTTGGTGAGAAGGCAACATTTTTTACTCTCGCTGGTTGTTGTGTCGAGGATACATGGCAGATTATTTCTAGGCCACCGCTGGGCCCCGGCCAGCCGGTGAAGCTGAGCCACCGTGGACACGATCAAAGAGTACCAAAGGATGAAATGCAAGACTCCAAACTCGTCTCCCTCACCTCACTGGCCTACTTTCTGACATCTTTTTCCTCCATGTTACATTGTTTGTCCGATTGTGGCGAATACATTTCACATTTTTTAAAATCCTAGATGAAGTGACTTAAGCGGCATCTGCCATCACTCCGGTAACAATTCATAAGGGTGTTTATGATATTTCAAGGTATGTTTGGTCTGGAACATAAATATTTCTGGAGCATTTATCTTTTTTCCAGATGCTCAACGCTTACTCCCCCCCTCCCCTTTCCTCTCCTATATTGCTTCCCAGAGGTGGAGGTGGAGTAGGTGGATGCACTCCACAAGAATGTTCAGAAAATATCTCACCTCATTATATACTGTGTGGCAACCAGCAAAATATTCCATTCCTCAAATTTACATAATGAGCTGTACATTTCAAGTCAGGTATGCCACCAAGCCTGCATACTAATTTTACAGTTTTGTCGCACCTATTGTCTTCAAGTCACATCATCTCCCGCCTCTGTAAAAAGCTATAAATACACCATTTTGCGTATTTCCAACGGATGCGTGGTTTCGTTTTACTCTGACTCAAATGATTCTAGTCATTTCCAATTGTGCACAGCTGCGTGACTGAAAGTAGGCAGTGAACGCTTGTGCAGTATTTAATTCTTCGTGATTTCAACATCCTTAATGGAAACGATGCAAACTTTTTTTTTTTTTAAATTGCTATTAATTAAGGACTGTTAAGTTCATGTTGCATTTGGAGACTTGACACGGTTTCTCATAAACAAGCATGTGTGTGACATGTTGATGTTGGCAGTTGTAAGTTTCCCCTCCCTCCAGCTGTCAGCAAGGTGAAGATTTAGAAGATCAGATGTGCTACTTTACGCATCAAGGCTTCAAGCCGTGCTGTAATATCAGCATAACCCAGTCAGCGTGCATGCCAAAATAGTTTGAAGCTGTGTGTGACCCATATGTGATATGTTCATGAACGCTGTGGGAGAGCGAGAACAATTTTTGAAGACGTTGCGGTTATTTGGTTGACTTGAGGAAGATCACATGACTTAAGTTAGACGACGACTTTGGAGTGTCTTCAGCTTCCATTGGGACGGATCTGTTCCAAGCATTTTCTTCTGGAAAATTCATTTCTGAACATGAGGAAACCTGTGCCAGTTGTTGAGTCATTAGTATCGAGTGACAAAACTGAATCGAGGGAGCATCGTCACGGCAGGTTTAGTCGAGGTGTGAGGTGGCTTTGTCGAGGAAATTACGTTGGCAACGAGGACCGAGGGAAGACGTGCGCTGCATTCCAACATCTGTATATCCAGGCTTGCTAATTATGCATTACTGGTGTTAATGAGCCATGGCGTTGATTGCCAAACATTAGCTTGCCTCCTCTCTGAGCTTATCAGATTTTTATTGGCTTCTCACTATGTGGACTGGAACTTGTACACTGCATCTGTCACACAGACGTAGACAACAAACAGTCTTTCACCAAATGCTTGTTTGTAAAAGTTTAATTTTGGAACTAGAATTGAATGAATTTGCTCTCCTACCAGCCGTTTTTTTCTTTTTTTCAAACATGGCCCGCAAATTCAACACAGAGAGACTTTCAACTCGTGTCAGTCGTTACGGCGTCACAAAAACCGCAGTGGCTTTTAAAAGCCAAGTCCCAGTGTTTGTTTTTGTCAGATTCAAGAAGACTAATATCCCTGCGTAGATAACTTTATGAGGAATTAGATTACAGATGATAGACGCTGTGTTACATAAGACTGAGAACTAAGCACTGGAGTCAAGCGCATTTGATGCTAACACCTTATGAAGGCGCTTTCACACCTGCTCATTTTGTGTGCTTGAATATGTCCTTCACAGTTTGGCTTCTAGCTATCTTTAAAAAAAAAAACAGGTCATACTCGAGCTAGACTCTTTTTTTGAAAATGTAGGGCGATACATTTTATTTTACTACAACAGTCCCCAACTATGACAGAGACGCCATTTTTATTGATGCCCCCCCATTTACTATAGGAAAAAATATAATATGTAATTATATTTCTAATTAAAAGGTTCAAAACATTAGGAAGGTAATCTACTCAGGTAATTGCTTGAGGTTGTGAATTAAAAATAGAGCAATCGAATTAAGGTTAATAATTTGAGCTGATGTCATTGGTCATTCATATGCAGCTTTAAAGACTCGATGACTGTGATTTTATATTGTTAAATCTTCGACATCCTCATGCCATGGACTAAAAGGCAGCAATTATATTTATTTTTGCTCCGCTATTTGCACCCACTTTTTTTTGGCTCCTCAATTCAAATTCACTGCCACTTGGATTTCAAACCCATCATTTACTTTAGTCAATGTTGATTGGACACGTGTTTTTTTTTATTTTATTTTTTTTATAGTGAGATGTCCAGCTACATTCTCTGGCTGTGTGCAGATGGTCACTTGTGTTGCAAATATGTGTGACTAACATAGTCAGAGAAGCTGAAGGGCGACTCATCCCACTGGAGCGCCTCCAGTCTTCTGTTCAGCACACATTGGATCTTGGTGAGCCAGCCAATTGGCCTGCCTTGACTATTTATTGGATGGAATATAAAACTAAACTGTGAGCGTGAATGTTTGACACCCAGTGAGAAAAAAAAAACATATACTGTATAATACGTAATCCAAATTTAGCAATAATCCCTTTCGGTACCTTTTTTTTGTTTCATTTGGTGTTTAATGGGTGACCATTTAAAGTTTGCCTTTTCTTTTTTGTGCGATTAGTTAGTGGTAGAGAACAGGAAAGAGCCAGTTGTGTTGATCGGTACTGATCTGTTGGAGCACCCCAGGGCATGTCTCTGTGTGTCGTGTCAGTGAATTGATGACCTATAAATGGCTGTCTGTGGCTTCTTTGGCTACAAACAGTATTGCCAGAAAAAAAAAAAAAAAACATATGGGTGATGACTCAATCATCTAGCCATCATGACATGCTTATTAAGTCACATACTTGCATGGCACTGTCATCTCCCATTGGTCTTTTTTATTTCTTTTCTTAAAATATATATGTGGTAAATTATTTTGGTAAGCACATACCATTGACACTGTTTTGAAAAGTTTGAAAAGGCCTCCCTCTAGTGTCAAAATGTGAGAATTGCTACCCTCACATTCTTGTGCTTCAAATGATGCTGTGACAATATTCTTATGAATTATTTATTAATAATTATATCCTTGTTTTCTTTTTCGTTGCAGGTTATGGACACACTTTCTAAGCTTTCCCTCACATTGATTGCACAGCAAACTGGAATCAGGTATGGTTCTGTTTAGAATGTTTTTAGGGGTCAATAATATAAAGTGACTGAAAAGTGTAATTTTTTTTAAAGGTCTTTTCCAACTGAAGAAAGTGTTGAAGATGAGGATATCTACAACCACCTTGAAGACCTCATGGAGTATGTGTCCTAATCATATATTTTTCCTGCTGCTGTGGCTTCAGGATCAGTTTTTATTCAACATTTGGTGGATTTTTTATGAATTTCCTAGCATGAAATAATCTAGGTTTTCGCCTCGAGGGGAATTTAGTCTCCCTCCTACGAGCGACAGCATGCTGTATGGTTGAGGAACATTTGTTGCCTGGGTGATGACTGGAAGGCAGCCATTGCTACCTCAGCCTGCTTTTTGATTTTTTTTTCATGTGCAGCTTGCGCTTTGACCGTCTGCTCGTTCAACCCGCATTCATCTCAAGAATTCTAAATTTGCATGTTAATTGAAAGCCTCGACAAATAGGTTCATCCTCAAGTCATGTCCTTGTTTTGTCCTGAGTAACTTTCTTCAAACATCACATGGCGTTTTTCCATCTATTTTGGAAAGCAAATAAAGACCAAAGTCAATATTATATTTTATAATCCACCTACATAAGCGAAAAAAGGCTCCTGGCACAATTCCTTCCAAAGCCTTCTAAGTGCAAAGCAGCAAAAGAAGAAGATTTGGAGCACGCTGACGAATATGGATTGTGAAGGTTCTTAAGATAAACATTTTAGGAGGACTTTTTTAGCTGCTGGCAATTTGTCTGCTTTTTATTTATATTTGACACAAATGATGCATACATATTTTTGTCCATGCATCATTTTCAAGTTGTGTCAAACTCATCTGTGGTTGAAATTGAAAACCAAACTTGTCACGTGTGCCGCAGTGAAAACGGGGTGGAAGATGAGGAGGATCTGTACGACTGCGTGTATGATAACGAAGAGGGCGGGGAAATCTACGAGGACCTGATGAAAACGGAAGTGCTCGCTCCTCCGGTAAGTCTTTTTCTTACATCACATGACTTCCATATGTGGAAATACTTTCAGTGGAATTCATACTGGGCCTAAAATGCACAATATTAATACAAGAGTTGCACTTTTTTTTTTTTTTAAGGCAAACAATCCAACTGTGTCTGTAATTTTTCAAAAAGTGTCTCAATTATGATTTATGTGTGCAGGTGTTACAGAAACAAGCCGAAATCGACATCCGAAGTTGCTGTTTAACAGAAATCAGGCAGACTGAGGAGAAATTTTCAGACACCCTTGACTCAATAGAAAAGGTACATGTGATTTTTTTTATGTTTTCTGGTATTTGTATCCAATTAAATTAGCGCTTTTCCATGCTAAAAATATTGCAAGATGGAGGCTGCATCTCTTCCCACCCATTCAACGCCGCTTGTCTCCTCGCTCCTGTTTATGTTCAAAGCGCGAAAAAGACCCTCCTTGATTTCCCAGCGGAGTGAAAGCACTAGATGACTTTCAATATGAAGCGGATGGTGTAATTTAACACGCGCTCGCCCGCTGCTTTGAGGTGACCAGGAGGTGGAAGTGTTTTCCGAAAGGAAATCATTAAATTGCAAACTCTGAAAATGAGATTATTGTCATGGCCCAGACGCTGCGCCTTGTTTTCGCTGACACCAGCGACTTTGCAAGTTGGCAGCGTATTGTAATGACCTCTCGCAAAATCATTTGCCCATTTTTATTCTAGCGGGACCAGTCTTATTCTCATGCCTCCACTTTCTCTCTACCGCAGAACTTTATGATACCTCTCACTATGTTTTTATCCACGGCCGAGATAGAGAAAGTATTTGTTAATATACCGGTAAGTCATCATCTTCTTTCTTATATTACTCAGCATATACTCGACTTAAAATATATTCAATATGGCTCGTGTACTTGTCTTTCAGGACTTGGTGAAAGTCCACAAATGTTTACTACAGGAAATTCAAGACTCAGTCCAACACAGAAGTGCCCAAAATCTTCACCAGATCTTTATTGCTTTCAAAGAAAGGTTCAATATTGACCTTTTTTCCACTCAAACTAGTCAAACGCTGAGATTTTATGAAGCTTGTGTTTTATTTTAGGTTGCTAATTTATGGGAAATACTGCAGCGATGTCGAGACAGCCATTGCCACGCTGGACAGTATATGTAGAGACAGAGAGGACGTACGCATGAAGCTTGAGGTAAAACAACAACAACATATTTTTAGTCAATTATATTAAGCTGTTTCTGTTAAACAGCCAAACAGCGCCTCCGTGTGTATAACTCAAGAATTGCATGATGTCAAGATAAAACGAGTGTAAATACTAAAATATTTTTTTGTTTCATTTTTACAGGAGTGTTCTAAAAGAGCCAACTATGGCAAATTCACTCTGAGGGATCTACTGGTGGTTCCCATGCAGCGGGTCTTGAAGTATCACCTCCTTCTGCAGGTGCAGTGCTCTATTTTTTCTTAAGTGCATCCCAATTTTTTTTATACCCTTAACTTTCCAAATAAATAATTGTCAGTACATGACATAATTTTATTTTCTATCAAAATAGAATAGAACATTACTGACATACTTCCAGAGAAACCACTTTCACTCTTGACCACTAGAGGCGCTGCTGTCTACCTTTCATTTTGTACTTTGGAGGAGAGAGATATTTTGGGGGACACTGGTTTCACTTTCACAACTCCTCCACTTTTGTTGCATTCATCTAAAGTATATATTCTGCTGCTCCTTTATGGACCTCGCGTTATATATTGAGGAACAACCTTGCAAGGTTAGAATCAGTCATACTTAATAGCAGTGGGGCTTGCTGTGATATGCAGTGACGTATGAACCCTTGTTAAACTTCTTCCAAAGCATTTATAGATTACATTTTTTTTCTTACAGTGTAAGCTAGTCTCTCTTCTGAGTCTTTCTGTGTTTCATATTCTTTTCTCTGGCTCACCACTCTTTTTCTCGTGGCCTCGCTGAGTCCAATCATGATTATCTGTTTGTACACTCCTTGGGTTGTATCTCTAGATGCGTGCAGGTGGAAGCAAAGCTTGATAAATAGAACTCTGCCATCTTGCCAGTGATAATAATAATGCCCCGGTTGAGCATGACTGACATCGGGGATTTGAGCAGTGCAGAGCAAACGTATATATACATATCTCCGTCTGGGATTCATTGTGTGTGTGTGTGTGAGAGAGTGTGTGGAGGACGTTTTTATTGGCCTGGAAGAAGGACATGCATGGCATCCTTCCTTATCCTCCACTGCTGCGGTCTAGATGTCTTGTTTATGTTGCGGCATGGTACTGGCAAGCAATTTTAGATACACGGTTTTCTCTCAGAAACGCACGCACACACTATTGGATATTTTTTTTTTGCACTAACCTTTTCTATTTTATATCAAGATCCAACGTAACAAATATTTGGGATTTTCCACATTCACTTTTCCATGTGCAATCTTGTGGAACATTGTTTTTGTTCATCCAGTGACTCATCATGCAAATCACTTTTTTTTTTTTTAGGCAAAAAAAAAGCAAAACATGTTTTCCCCATGGACCACTTTGGAAGTTTATTTATTCTAACTTGTTTCCCCTCCAACAGGAGCTTGTTAAACACAGTCACGATGCTACAGAGAAAAGCAATCTACGGAAAGCATTAGATGCCATGAAGGTAGATCGTTTTTTTTTTTCCTATAACCTATCCAGATATTAATATAATATCACTTCCATGCATTAATTAATATTTGTTGTGTACAGGATTTGGCCCAGTATGTCAATGAAGTCAAGCGAGACAACGAGACTCTACGAGAAATCGATCAATATCAGAAATCCATCGAAAACCTTGTAAGCAACCCTCTTCCACAAAATAGATCTTTTTTTCTATTCAGTTCATTTTGTTTTGTCCCTTGTCAAGAATCAGCCTCTGAGTAACTACGGGAGACCCAAAGGTGACGGGGAAGTAAAGGTGGCCTCAGTGGACAAACGTGCTAAACAGGACAGGTGAGATATCTGCATGTGTTCTGCTTGATTGATGAGACAAAAGGGAACTGAACAACTTCAAGTTCCTTCAAGTGTTGCTGCTAAGTCACGTATATCTAGGAATATCAAAATGGCCATTAATTATTGAAAACAGAATTTTTCCTACAGCTCTTGTACTTAATATTTTTTCCATGGGGTCATATAAATTTAATATTTGAAAAGGGGCTGACTTGACAGTGATATGCAAAATCACAAATGCAATTCTGAAGACCCATGTTGGCAAGTTGATAAAAAAACTTTTCTTTTAAACCCCAGGCATATCTTTTTGTTCGACGCTGCCGTCATCGTTTGCAAGCGACGAGGAGACAACTATGAAATGAAAGACGTGATAGACCTGCACCTCTTTAAGGTCACCAACAACCCCACGTCGGACAAGGAAAGCCGAAAGGTTTGTGGCGTCAAAGTAAACAAGAGGACACATTTTGCACTCGGGCCAAAAAAAAAAAAGAAATAGTGTTTGTTGTCGGTGCCATTCTCCTCCGCAAAGCTGCAAAGAGCAAATGACAGTTGACATTTTGATAAACAAAAGGTGTGGCTGTGTTATTGAAAGCGGTGTTACTTTCTACAAATTACTCTGTAGTTGACCTTTCAGAGTAGGACAGCTTTGTTTCTTTTTTTTTTTTTTTTTCTATTCTGATGCAACAAAGTTGGCAGTTAAACAAACACTGCTTTTCAACAAATCTGATTGCAATCATTTGTTTTCATGTTCCAAGTCGAGTAGTTTGCCAAGGCGGCACTGATAAACAACATTTCATGACCAAACTCAGACAACATGACCTACAAAAACAATGACGAAACAGAATAAATGAAGCCAGGGAGCTTTTATACAAACAAATTTCAAGTCAACAAGGTACACCTGAACTAGAGAGTGGTTGGAGGGAGCTGATTGGTCGACACAAGGAACACCTGATTGGTCGACACAAGGAACACACCTCAGGTGGAGACCAATTGAAGGAACCAAAACATAATATGAAGAAAAATGACATTTAAATCAATGCAAATGTCCACAAACAGAACATTCTAACACCATTACATGTACCATATTTTGTAAAAAAGAAGAATTTTAATCTAATACTTTAGATATTATACAGGTTGTTCTTTTATCAGTCAATACATATTCTTTTTCTCGCCCAATTCCTTAACAAAGCAAAACTTTATTATTATTATTATTATTATTATTATTATTATTATTATTATTATTATTATTATTATTATTATTTTATCAGGAAATAAAAGTCCCAAACAAAGCAGGAGCTAGCTACCCTGCTTCTCACGACCATCTTTTTAGTTAGTTCTAATAAAAATAAAAACATATGGCGAACCGAATCCAATTTCTCCTTGGAGTTGTTTGCCAGTCTTCTTAAGTTTCAGCATGCTGCGCTATGGCAGCGCCATCTCACACTTGGGTTCTTGTCTTCATGGTCTTTGTTTTTGGTGCGTCCCTCCAAACCTTTCCCCTCGTTGTTCGGCCCCCCCCTCCCCGCCCGAGGCGTAGTTTTCTTTCACACGTATCTCTTTGCGTCCATCTGTCTCTCGGCATCCCGTCCTCGCTCCTTATCACTTTGTCTTTCACCATCATTCTCACTCCATGCACGTGGCCTTTGTTGTCTTCTTTGCTCTCACGCATTTCACTTCCCGTTACAGTGGTCCTACGGATTCTACCTCACGCATAACCAGGGCCAGAATGGCTTTGAGTTCTTCTTCAAGACCAAAGAACTGAAAAAGAAATGGCTGGAGCAGTTTGGCATGGCCATGTGAGGACTTTGACTTTATTACCTCCTAGCACCCAAAAGAAAAATTAACCACTTGTCTTTTTTATCTAGCTCCAACATTCATCCGGAGAATGCCACCAACAATTTCCATGAATTTCACATGCACACTTTTGAAAGAATTACCTCCTGCAATTCATGCCACATGCTACTAAGGTAACAAGCCACACACCATAAAATCTCAAAATAGATATTTTTTTGGGATTAATATAAAATATCTTTGTGATCTGTCTGCAGGGGCATATTTTACCAGGGCTACTTATGCTCCAAATGTGGTTTAGGAGCACATAAAGAATGCCTGAACCGTCTAGGTTGCTGCGGAAAAACAGGTAAGCTAACTTTTCTCCACATATGCAAATATAATACATTCCAATTTAGCATGTGAGTAATTAATTGTTTGTCTGAGATTTCTTGCAATGTCATAGCTCCAAAAAAGGTTATTCTAGGTGGAACTGGGGGGAATTCACGGCTTTGGAGCCTTAAACATGTCCTTAATTCTAACAACCAAGGTCAGCCACATATTCAATAAGTGCTTCTAATACTCATTCAAATGCTCTTTTCCTTCCCTGGGAGGTTTTGACACACAACACTAAAGGCAATGTCACCGTGTGTGCACTTGTAGTGCTCCCCGATGCTTAATAATGTTTTTACAGAGGAGCCTTCTTTAAAAAAAACAAAAAAACGTTTTATTGTGCCCTTATTTTGTCTGCCGCTCAGCTCCCTGTGCAGATGCTTGTTGTGAAAGAAACGGAGGGAAAACTTAAGAGCTTAGTCCTCCGCTTATGAATGTGTGCGAACATGCGATAGCTAAACCTTCAATTCAAACTTTCCCATTTAGGTCTTGGAAGCGCCCAGAAAGCGTGCATACACATTTCACCCTAGCGTTCAGCAAGCGTGCGTCGCCGCAACCGTGTCGTACATTCCCCACAGCGAGCCGCCAACTCGAGTTGGCCCGAGCATCTGTCACGGTGCTATCAGGTCGCAGAGGCAATAACGCCACCGCCGGGCCCACCTCGGCGCTATGTGCACCTGAGTAGATTTGGGCAACACCCGCCATGGGAGAGCGTGGAACTGTGACGGCCGTGTTGTCGCTTTGAATTCCCTCACTCATTACTCGGCGCCGCCACGACTCCGACAGCAAAAAAAACCGAAAGAAACTTTACTCAGGAAGTTTAAATGTGCATATACAGAATATACAGATTTGTTAGTTGCTAAATTACTTTGGAACAGACTGCACCACATATGCACAAACAATTTCAGCTTTTCCGTGTTATGCTTATGAGCGCACGTGTGCGGCATAGCCAAGTGTTTGTCCCTCTTATCGGCGCCAAGTGTTTATATCACAGGTCAAAGTTCGCGTGTGTTTTCCTGTAGAAGTGGAACAACGTGTGGTTAGGGTAGTGTGTGTACATGTGCTCAAGGGTGTGTGTGTTTATTTCAAGGAGGTGTAGCCAACTCCCTCAGGGAACCAATAACAGAAACCGGTGGAGCAAAAAGCAAAGCAAAAAAAAAAAAAAACAGACGGAAAAAAAAAACAGACGCACAGATGTGCCAAGCTCCTCTGTTCTCCAAACCCTCAACCTCGTTACCTCCTCTACCTGAGCTGTCAGGTAGCGGCAGCAAAGCAAAACAAAGTGAACCGCGGTCAAACACGAGGCGTCCGCCTTCACCACTAATGAGGGAGACTTGTCTTGTTGCGGCGAAGGCGTGCGAGTGTTTGCTCGCACCTGCTAACCCGTCACTCACCATGCCTCTTCTCAAACCTCTTTCAGATCCCGGCTGCGTCAGAACTCAGGTGAGCCGCCGCCGTTCGTGTTTGCGCTGATATCAGCGTGGCGCGTCTGCTAGCCTTCGTGTGCAGCACCGAAGGGGGCTTCTCTCCCTTGCAGCTGTTTTGCCAAAAAAAAAAAAAAAAAAAACTCCAATTGACTTTGCAGTCTACCTGTGCAGATTAAGTTCACTTTGCTTCCGGGCGAAGCGTCGTAGCAAATTACACTCGGATTTTTCCACCCTGTACTGTTACTGGTCTTTATGGGGGATTACATTGTGATCACAAGCAATGCTGATCAGCAAAATCATGAAAGTTGGGGATGAGGTGACACTGAGACCGTGTCCCTCCAGTTATAAACCTCTAAATCCAGTTTCTGCCGAGGTGTACACTTTGGTACTTTGGCAAAAAGTTCACTTTATTGGCAGGATTCTGTTTGGGTGCAAGTCGTACACGGGGGATGACAGAATTAATCATTTCACAAGTATTTAAAACTGTTGCAAGAATTTTCCCTAATATACTGAATGTCAATCTGAAATTTCATTTCAACGTGCATATGTGTCACCATCTAAACCTTTTTTCTTTTTTATTATTTCAGATCAAAGACCGAGATCCAGGTGAGAAGTTTCAACTTACCAGTATCGGTGACGCCATCTTATTTTGTGCCATGCAAAAAAAAATCACTCCACACTCTTTTGACATCTGACCTATAAACTGATAAACATTTATATTGTCTATCAGATGATGGCACTGTACCATTAGGAATGCATTTAAATCAAATGCATTGTGCATCTTGGTGTAGGATCACAATCTCTCTCTTCGAAAATCATTTGTCCTCCTCTCTCTCTCTCTCTCTCTCCATTATCCTGCGGAAAATCATTTTCTGACTGAAGACGCATTAAAATCAATAAGCATTTGATTGCTCCAGCCTTTGGCGTTTCATAACACTGCGTGCTTTGTTTTCAAAAAGCCGCTCCAAACACGTGGAGGAATGCAATTCATGCCCCCGAGATGCGATTCTCCACAAGCGCGTGTTTTTTGGAGGTACTTTTCAGGCAGGCTCCTGCATGTCAGGCTGCCAGCCTCCATGCCACAGAGCTGGAACACCAGCAGATAGATTAGCCCTGTTCTTACGGACAATACTTGCCTTGAGCTGTCCCCTTTTTCATCATTCTCTCACAAAGGGACACTATGGATGTCTGGCATAATGGTTTGATTACCCTGCTATGTAGCAGCTAGCGTAGCGCATATATAATGTGTGTTATGATAATGCCTCCAGACGATTTGTACGAGCGGTGCATGGCTGACAAGAGTCGTATTTGTATGTGTACACACATGCAACCTATACTCACTTTGATTATCATGGAAAAAAAGAGTTTAGCCGAGCAAAAGCTTTCGAATGACAAGCGTGCCCGTTCACAAGTGAGGTCAGACTGACTCGGACTCACATACTGATGAATCAAAGCTCTGGAGGGAAATGGTTTCAAAAAAAGTAAAAGGAGCACTTTGAATAACAAACAATCGTCGGATTATCTTTTTACGATTTGGGTTGTGTCTTTGTTGCAGGGCTGCCCAAGATGATGGTGATCAGGAACTATTTCGGCGTGCCGAGTCCGACGTCTGGTCCGGCGCTCAGTATCCAGACGGGTGACATCATCGAATTAATCTGCGCCGACCTTCACAGCTCGTGGTGGCAGGTCGGAGTTTACACGTCCTCTTAATCCACAGTCATCAAGTCTATGGACTTTATGGCACGGGTAGGCAATTCTGGTTCTGGGGTGACCAATCAGGTGTTGCAACATGGAGGACCAGAGTTGCCTATCATGCTTTATGGCGTCCATATAATACAAAACAGATAAAGAATGAAGTCATTTTTGACAACTAAATGCACACACATTCAATATCCATCATTTTTTTGTAGCCAGGCGACCTTAATAATTTTTTCTCGCGGCTTCTGTGTCCTAAATAGAATAGATTGAGTGGCTGCCTTCTGTTTACTCACTTTAATGATCATAACATTTTCAGAAAGATGTCACAAGGACATGACAGGCAATGACCTCCATCGACTGTTAGCTAACGCTAAACACTGGCTGTCGAATAACTCTTACGTGATCATTGTTAATTTCATTTGTATTATGTAATCCACAGTATTAGGGTCAATGTGTAAAAAAATAAAAATAAAGCGTATCCATGTTAATTCTATTTTATCCGACAGCGCATTCATGTTATTCGGTGATGCTTTCTCACACAAGACAAGGACAGACAATTAAGCGTCGGCGTCTGAACTGAAGGAGATAACTCGCACTCGGGTTACCGGCAAACCCTCTATCACCCTTATATGGACTCCCCGGTGTTTATAAATCAAGACATTAGAGTGATCCTTAAGGGGGAAATAAGGGGTTCTCTTTCCCACCAGCCATTATTACAAGAATAGAATAACAAGGGTTGTATATATACATGCGCCGCTCTGTGTCCTGAGCTAATAACACAATTATCTTCTCTTTTTCTTTCAGGGTAAAATCCTGACAACAAAAGAAGTTGGCTTCTTTCCAAGCGACGCTGTTCGGCCGTGCCCATGTGTAAGCAGCCTTTCCGTCTTGTTCGTCAACATACCGCAGTGGCTTATTTGACTTTTAAAACGTCTCACCGCAGATAAAATTTGATTTTTGAACCAGTATCTTCCGAACAATGATGTGACTGTTATAGATGAGACGCTGTTATCGCTTGTAAAGATAACAGCGAGGAACATCTTTATTGGGGATATAAAGGCAGAAGAATACACACTGCACTTTGGATTTGGCGCCAAATAGTATTGAGTTGATCTGATGCGAGCTGACAATTTAACAGGACATGTCTACTTTTCCTGCTTTTCTTTGCTTCAGGTCCCAAAGCCCATTGATTACTCCTCTCAACCATGGTAAGTTTACAAATGAGCTTTTACTGCCTAATTAGATGGTCAATAGGAAGGTAGAAGCCTTTCCTAAATCACTGCTTTATTGGATAGAACTAATCACGGCAAACTGGATCTCACCTGAAGGCTATCTGTCCCAATACTTTTGCTTTTAGGTTTGCGGGACCGATGGAGAGGCTCCAGGCGGAGGCAGAGCTCATCAACCGGGTCAACAGCACCTACCTGGTCCGCCATCGCAGCAGAGAGTACACAGAATATGCCATCAGCATTAAGTAAGTTCCCATTGTGTCGGAAAGCTGAGTCGGCGTTTAAAACGTTTGCATTGTTTTAAAGACACGGCGTCTCCTTCACTTGACAGTGCTGACACAAGTGGTTTATAGAACCAGGTGATATTTGTTAAAAATACTCTATTTTTAATTCCACCTAGTTACGACTTCGGTCGTATATTTGCCAAAGTGGCTTCAAAGTAAATTATACTTCCCAACTGCAGGGGGAGCCGAGGATCAGAAAACAATTACTCCCCATTGTCGTAAATGAAGGCGAAAGACCACAAAGGTGAATAACCTGGAGTCGAGTATGACTATGAATGACAATCATGCGGGTGGGCGGTTAAAGGGGCACGGTGGCTCGGATCAGCCATCATTTGCACGTCAACCACCTTTGGGACCCAACGCATTCCATTATGGCTTCACCGTGAGGCCAGAGGCCGACCGCCGATCGATGGCGGTGATCAGGGAGGGAAATTACACTCATAACTTATTCAATGGCCCACAGGTACAACAGCGACGTGAAGCACATAAAGATCCTGACGAAGGAGGGCTGCTTCCACATCGCAGAGAACAAGAAGTTCAGGAGTCTCTTTGTGAGTCTGTTAAGCTCCTCCCATTCCCCCCCCCCCCCACTGCAATTCATGAATAAATCATTACTTTCATTAATGGGGTGTCAAAACCTGAATTCTATTTGAGCAGTGCACACAAAAATAATTAAAGATTATAAATGTGTTTCGGAAGTAAGAAAAGTGTTTTTTTTTTTGTCTCGTGTGTTTTGCACGCTCAGTAAATATTAACTCATTCAGTGCCATTGACGGTTATAGATGTCAAAGTTATTAACTAGGTTGGCAGTGAATGAGTTAACATCAGAATTATCGAAAATTTGAAATAATGAGTGCTAATTAATTGTTTTGTGTGTGTTCAGGAGCTGATTGAATACTACAAGCATCACTCGCTAAGAGAAGGTTTTCGGAGTCTGGACACCACGTTGCAGTATCCCTACCGGGAATTGGAGAATTCTGCAATGCATCGACTCAGCCGCTCCGGTGGAAACAGTGAGTACGCCTGAGGAGCTGTAAAAGAAAACAAATGCTTTAATTTGACCTTTTCAATTTGTTTTCAATAAAAGGCCACAACTTGACAAGCTTTTCCCCCCCCAAAAGGTTGAGGGACGTGTTTTTGCAGTGTGGACAAAAGTATTCAAACGGAGCCCTTTTTTTTTTTTTTTTTTAAATACGACTCTGCTTGGATTTTACGTGTTGTTGTGCAATAAGTCATCACAACAGTAACGGTAGCATGTCAACTTTATGACCACAAGCATCCCCGCGGAGCAAGGTTTTGATGAACGAGCAGTTCTCCAATCTGACATTTTCTGTCCACCAAGCCTTCCAAATCGTGTTCCATTTGCTCTTTACACTTTATGCTCCAATCCTGCATCTCGCTACTGTTGTTACTGGCTCGGCTGATTTCTCTGCCCACCGCTCTCGGTGCTTTCTATGCTTTTTTTTTTTTTTTCATCTCTTTTCACAGTGCTTTAACTCACCTGGGAGCATCTTCACAACCTTACAGTAAAAGAACCGCGCAGCTATTTGCTATTTGGAACACTTCCGTCTCCGCTGACTTTTATTGTTGTTGTTGGGTTCTTTTTTTTTCTTCCTTCTTCCCTTAGCTCTGCGTCTCATTAGATTTGACAACAGTATCTGCAGTTTCCAGACCATCAAATAGTACAAATAAGTTCCAAGGGAGTTAAATTATCTGGTTAAACCTTCAGTGAACTAACTAAAGTGAAGGCAAATATATCGTCAGGGCTTTGGGGCCTACTATGCTTGTATTTATTTGATTCCAAAGAGGAGAGCAAATGAACCAATTAACCAGTGCAGAGTCACACATATTGAAAATTATTGTAATAATTGCAATGCAATACATGATGCTGTTTATGTATGCAAATGCAGTTTTTAACATACATCGCAGAGTTGCTGCTAATTAGGGCTGAATGAATAACATACAGTAAGATTTTTTGTTTTTAGTGACTTGGACAAGAGCAGCTGTTGTTGACAACTTTGAATAACAATTTTAATGAGATCATTTGCGAGGGAGGAAATAATGGCAAGTAACCATAGTGACATTAAACACAGAACACAGATAAAAAAAATATTTTTATTGTGTATATATATATTTTTTATTTTCTGCCATTGAGTAAATAAATATCCTGCATGTTACTATTTAAAGAAATAAAATTATGGCGCGTCAAACGAAATAAATATTTGGCAGTTTAAACAAAAGTATTTTTGGAGAAGTAAACATTTTTTTTTTTATCTATAGACTATCGCTTTAGTAGACAATGCTAGGTGGGGGAACAAAAAAAACATCAAGACTCTATTAAAGATTCACAGTTGACTGTCTGCCTTTTTCCAAAAGTGCACTGTGTAGTTCATCCTTTCAAAAGTCTCCACTCACCCCACACGGCGCTGCAGCCAAGCTGAGTCTTTCAAGCAATTCCCCAAAAAAAAGACCTTAAACTCAGCATGCGAGCGACGCACCAAGCAACAGTGCCCATCAATCGTTTTTTTTTCTTAAACGACGTTTTAACGTTTTATTCTCAAGCCAGTTTGACGCGTCTGACAAGAAACAGCATGACGATGGTCACATTGTTGGCAGGACAAATGACAACAGATTGGTGTTGATCATGCTTTTTAAAAAGAAAAAAAAATCCACATTCTGTTTCTTAGTTTTTGCCTTTGTATTGATCGCTTTGTTGGGTTAATTTGTCGCTAACCTAAATCAATGCGCTCAAACTAAGCACGTGGTGTTGGTATGTGCTTGAGTCAGACGGCCATGCTCGTACCTGGTCTCCATTGGAGGCTGCTGAGCTGTCTCCCGGCGGGCTGATTAGTATTCATTTAAAAAAAAGCAACCGAGCCCACCGTCCGCCTCATCTCCCTTTACAGCGTACCAATAACGCGGGCCAGTTATCTCGCTCGCATTGTTCCGAACAACATGTTTCTCATAAGGTGCGCTCGTTTATCCGCCATTAGCGAGGACAAACGTTGACTCCTCTGTGATGATGGAAAAAAAAAAAAAGCAATTGACTTGTGCTGTGCTTGGAGTTGTCATGCTACAGTTACTTTCATTATTCAGACACCTCATTGGGTACCCTCGTAGCGTCTTAACGAGATCCGATTTAACGGCTGTATCGTAAAATACAAGACGATAAAACCTTCATTGTTATGAATTCGGAATCCTTTTTAAGATTGTACAGATCGACCAAGAATCTACCCAGATTTAAATAAGATGCATTTCAGGTGCGATATCACCAATTTGGGAAAGATTGATCTTTAAATAATCGAGGACAATCTTTGTCGTTTTATGACCGCCCAACACCAAACGGGTCTTCCTCTCGGTCTTATGAAAATGAGATGAATGTCGAAAGAGTCGTAAAGTTCGCATCTGTGACTCGAAGAACGTTTCCTACCCGAGGCCGTGTTGTTTTGTTACCTCTGAAAACATATTTCTTTGCTTTCTTTCTTTCTCTCTCTATCTCTCTCTCTCTGTTCCATCCCCACCTCCCTACCCCGTTCCCACTTGCACCCCGCCGCTTCCTGCTTGGCTCGCCCCGCCCCGCCATAGCGCCATTGCTCTGTGGCCTCTCTTTTGTAACCCCTGCCGGCTACAGCTTTGTACCTCCTTCCTCTGCCCCCTTCTGGTCAGGTACAGGTATCACTTCTCTTTTGGTGTCTGTCTGCCTGCCTGTCTGTCTGTCTGTCCAACACTGCTCGACGGGGCTAGAAAAATGATTTCCAATGCCAATCACACGTCCTTACGTATCTCTTTCTCTCGTCCCCCTCAGTGTTTACTCCGAAAGTGATGGGCGTGGCCATCGCACGGTACGATTTCAGTTCCCGAGACACGCGAGAGCTCTCGCTGCAGGAGGGCGACGTGGTGAAGATTTACACCAAGTCCGGAGCCAACGGGTGGTGGAGGGGCGAGGTCAACGGGAGGGTAAGTGCGAGAGCTCCACAATTAAAGAAAAATTGAAATTAGGCCAACATGTCACCTTTCTGCCTTTAGATCGGCTGGTTTCCATCCACCTATGTAGAAGAAGGCGAGGAATGAGGATAGCTACGAAGAAGAGTGAAACAAAAGAAGTTCTGAGCCAGCAGAGGAGCAAACATCTCTGACGAAAAGATGGCCTCATCCTTTCTGCTCGGCTCGCTGTGGCTAAGTAACTGCACCATCTACAAGTAGCAGCTTGCCTGTCAGCGGGGGCCACGCGGGCTCGCCAGATGCCCAGCCATGCATTTCATCCCGCCTCTTTCTTGCCCACAAAAAAAAAAAAAAATCCCAACTTGGCTGCTGCAGACATGTCAAAAAGCAGGAACTCAGACGCCACTCTTCCATTCATGCACTCATTCATCCATTGGCTACACCTGCACCTCCTTCTGCCTCTCATGGGAATAGAGCCAACCAAGCTGGAAAGGACCCACACTGTACAAAAAAAAAACTCTCACATCATCTTCTCACTTCTGAAGTCAGTTTGACCTTGCGTGTTTGTTCCACTAATGCCGGCGTTTATTGATGACTCCATGGCTCCTCTTTGATTGCAATCGCCGCACTTGCACTCGTGCAGGAGATATAAGATAAAGTCGGTCCTCGCTGCCAGCAATTGATGGTTCTTGTTCCTATTTTCCTCTGGCTCTTCACATTCTTTATCTCCGGCGCAGACCCTCATGTGCTCGCTCGTGCCGGCCGTTAGTGATCCTCTTGCTTATCGCTGGCAGGAGGGTTTTCTTATTGGAGCTATTATGAGCCAAAACACTCCGAGCCGTTTGGAAATCAGACTTAGGTTACATTCTTGTCATTTTGTTCCGTTTTACTAATGGGAATTAACTGGAATGTTTTTGACTTTATTTCCTATAAGGGAGTTATTTGTTAGAATTCATGAGAAGGGAAAACACAGAAGATAGTGTTGATTATTCAGCACACGCCTCATCATACTGTCCAAAGGTGACATTGAGGCAGAGCCACTTGTTAGTCTGCGACTTTATTTGATGAACAGATGGAAGCCGCCTCTGGAAACACACCTCAGGGCGTCGTGACCTCAAGGTGTGCGAGGCCCCTGGGCGGTTTGCGCTGCTCACTGTTTTTGTACGGTGAACATTTTGTTTGTAAAATATGTTCTTATTAAAGATGTTATATTTGGAAATGATTATCGTGGACAAAAGCCACGACATGCTCTGTGGATGGGGTTATTTTTTTCTCTGCTCGTCTTTTTGCTAAAATTCTGATTTAAAAATTTTTGTTCATGTCCGCAACTGACCACTAGGTGGGAGTCTCTCTCATCGGCGAGCGGTCACCTTCAGCGTGACAAACTTTTGCCATGACATCATCTGATTAACAACATTTAAAATGGAATTTGACCGAGTGAAGCTTCAACTTGCTACAGATTCTCGAAAGTAAAAATTCCAACTCTGTCTAGTAGACCATGAAGAAACAGAACCTCTCAGGAGACCAAGAGTGGGCTTCTCTAATGGCTGACAGTGTTAATCCACTCCCACTCTGCTCCTCGGCCCAAATGAACTATGACGGCGTAGTCATTTACAAACGCGGACCTTCTTCCCACCAAGTATGCTCCCTTTGTTTTTTTTCCAATGTCTTTACACAGGAGGAAGACTCAAGGGTATCCGCGATCTAATCATGACACCATCTCTACACATGGGTGACCCCGCTGCATCCGTCTCTGTCGGTTCCTCTCCCGCTCGGCCTAAGTCACAGCGTTATCCTCTCAGTCCCTCACACTCCCCTTCTTCCCTTATCCATCTCCAGTCCAATATCTGTCCTCCCATTTTCACTGTGGATTTCATCCCTCACATGATGCTCTGAGGGCTTTGTGGCGTGATGCGCCATAAGCAACCAAAGCAAAATATTTTAGAATGGAATTACAATATTGATTTGAGTTAATAGGTGTCCTTCAAACGTGATATATTTCTTCTAAAAAAAAAAAATCATCAGGAAGTCACTGTGTGTGTGTGTCTCACTGAGTTTGTGTGTGTGCTCTGTTATTGAACCAAAGATGTACTGTATGCTGTGTTTACTTTACAGTCAATATTATTATGGTACAACCGCTGTGGCCTAAATCGAAAACGGCTCAGGCCTGTGTAGCATTCCCCTGTATATTTTCTATTGTACCATATTGTAAAATATGTTTATAGTAAATAATAAAAATATGATGCTTATTCAAATGAGTTCATTTATAAAGCGCTGGAAAATCTTTTATTTACATGTGCTGCGTGATTGAGACTGAAATAGTGTCAACATTTTGATAGGCCGTGGATGATAATGAAATGAAACACTTCGTTAAATAATACAATCAAATGAAAAATTCACGCTCACTCAGAAAATGTCACGCACGGTGGCAGAAAAGTATTCATTTATTTGACAGATTTTTTTGAAATGTTGGGAGTGGAATAAAAAATGTGTTGGTTCAGAATAATGCCTTAAAAAATCTGAATAATTATTTTATATTCAGATTTTTATTGGGTTTGGTGAAAAACAATAAGGATATAAACGATGTGCTTATTTCAGCACCATGGACAGCGCTCTAATGGGCTTTTCAGATCAGCGCTCTAAATCTCATTGGCGATCATACAAATCACGATTCTGTATTTACTGTCTTGATTTAAAAACCTTTCTAAGTTCATTTTAAGACTCAGTCATGGCTGTTTAGTGACACTGAACAGACGTCAACGTCATGGTGTTAGACTTGTGTTCTGTTGTTGTTATCGCCACAGGACTCAAATAACTTGCGGTGGGAGGGGGCGGGGATGGGGGGGGCTGTTTCTCACTTGCTTGTTGGTTAATAAGTGTGAATGAATGTGGGGTTAAGAGTGTCTCTTGTGGGTGTCATCATCCTGATGAACCATTTCCTCTCAACTTGTATTTACAGTGAGAACTCAGAAGACGTGTGTATTAAGACTTAAAGAAATCTTTCCAAGTGTCATTTGTGGCATCTAATCCCCACAGACGATATCATTTATGCTGACCCCCCCCAAGGGAAACAAATCTCATAACGTCTTCTATATTTTGAATTCCACTCCACATTTGCTAGTCTATTCCTCACTACGGCGTGTGCTTTCTCAAGGTTTATTGCTGTCTTTTGGAGCCACGAGGGAGTCATCATCGCTGCCAGACGGTGGTGGCTGCTGTGTGTAAATATCAAGAAGCACCCCCGCCCCCTTGAGCTTCCCCCCCCCCCCTCCTCCCCCTGCGTGTTTTCCTGGATTGCATGACTACAGAAGAAACTCAACAACTCATCACCATAAAATCCACACATCAGCTGTTGCCTACACCTTTTTTTTTGCAACGTTATTCAAATCTTTCATATATTTACATATATGTTTTGCATACATTTGCAATCTCTAGCTTGAAGCTTCTCAGAAAGTTTTTGAAGCACATTCTTGGATTCTTGCATTGTTCCCAAGTGTGTCGGGTGATTCGCGATTCACTCCAACTGGCTCTGACATGAAACGAACGCGTCACTCATGCATACTGAAAATGCCTTTCCTTTCTAAATCTGCTCTTTTTCTATCTTCGGTTTCTCTATTCACACTTACGTGCATGACAATCATGAGAACAGATGGTGGTAAAAAGTGATTTGCATGTTTAAAGCTGGTAGAGAAGCATGATTTGCTTGAGGGATCAATATATTTATTTGCCTTGGAACAATTTAATTCATTGAACTACAGATGGCCTTTAATTTATACATTTGGATTCCACCAATCATTTGTCTTTTGTGCTTGCCCTCATTCGGGTCACAGGTGAGCTTCTCATGTATATTACGTCGCAAGCTTGAATGAAATTGTAACGTCGACAGCTGCAGGCGTATTCGATCACACTTTTGTGCCGCTGCCAAATGTATAACAAGGTAGTTTATTTATAGTCTCACTATTATGTCGGCAAAGTGCTATTTCCCTTATACGCTTCTATTTCAGATTCTGGCTCCTCGCCTAACCTCAGCGATGTGAATGCCGCTCCCCCCTCCCCTCTCTGGTCCCCTAGAGCACCTCCACATCCATGTATTCAACTCTCATTTGTTACTCGGCGGATTGCTGTGGCGTCAGCATTTAAATGGCAGCCCTACTGATGGTAACACACCACAGAAGGAACTAGAAGCTTCGGCGCCACCCGAGGTCCCCGCTGCCACCTTCTCACAGCGTTCCCATCCTCAACATGATGGATAATGATGGCGATGCTGGCCTATTTCCTCATTTGCTTCCCATAGGTAATATACGCTCGCCGGACACTTTATTAGGTACGGCTGCACACTAGGTATTATTTTACGTGATCGCAGGATTCATTTCAATTTCAAAGCTTCGGAGCTCGGCTCACTCGCTTCCCTCTGGGTTCAACGTTCACATCATAAAACAAAAAGGCCCGGTGGCATGGCACACTGACAACACATTATGCCAAACATTCTAATTAATTGGGTTTAATTCATAATTCTGGAGTGTAAAAAAAAAAAGGTTGTGTTGTTGATGTGTGCACTACAGCAATTACTCATCTTGATGAGCAGGCGATTATAAATGAGGCAATTAACACGCTGTCACGGAGGGGAAAGAGCTTTGTCCCTTTCTGATTCTCTCTTTTTATTTTTCCCCAACTAACAAAGTTGAGACGGTGACACCCGCTGTCAGATTGTCAGAAGTGGGAGGGGCTGCTGACCAAAAGGGGTCAACAGGGTTGGACAGCAGTAGGTCCACCCTGCACATTTGACCCCATCAAAACACAGTGAGTAGTTTAAGTGGGGCTTCCGCATGCTTCTCTTCTATCGGGATCACCTGGTCTGAAACACACACACATTTGCCAAATCCCCCGGCGAGAGCTGGGGGCTGTCGAGAGAGGGAACACATTAGCCTAATAAGGGCCATCTGGTGGCCATTCATTAACTTGACCATCCTTGAAGTCCCCGACCCAAAATGTCATTTTTCACTTTACGGACGAATCCATTAGGTGGCCACATCAACTTCGGTCATGCTATGAAAAGAAGTGAAATATAAATGAAAGAGAGAGTTGGGGAAAAAATTACATAAAATAGAGCCAGTTTTGGGAGTTTTTCTGTTTTTTTTTTTTTTTAAATCACATTTTGTGATGTGTCAATTGTTAGGCAGCAACTCAGCCCGCCAAGGTCGTGTGCGGACGTACAGATGAATTTTTACGCTTTTAATATTTTTCCAAGTGTCACTATGAGCGATTGGCACGGGATGTTCAATTTCTGCTGCACAGGTCATATAGATCAGCAGGATTATTATTCTTAAAAAAAAAAAATCAAAACATAAAATGAAATGGTTCGCGTTATGTTCAAGGTTGTAGCTGAATTTATGGAAGCATAGTTACAGCGGGTGATGTGAATTTTTACAACATAAATGCACCAAATCAATAAAAAGCAGCATAAGAGATTTTTTTTTTTCCCAGCCATTTCACTGCACACCTTTAAACATTTTCCCCGATATCAAATCCTGCCAGTATAATAAAATGTGAACTTCTTATGAATAACTATGGGAGACTTTGGTTGTCGCTTTTTTGCTATTGAAAGTGAACTTTTTGGTGGAGCAAACGACTCAGAATTATTGTGCTTGTAAGATTGTGCGAAACACTGCGAGGACTTTCACAGTTTGCCGCTTGAATGAAAAAAAAAATCTGGAAAAAAATTACAGCTTTATCCCCCTCTGTCTATCTCCTGGGAGAGAAGCCAAAGCTTAACAGGTATGTCCGACTTAATGAACCTTTTCCTTGGCAACAGCCTGCAGGTCGCCGGTTCTGCTCATCACTAGAAAAAAGATAAAAAGAAAAGCTGTATGTCATTTTTTTTTTTTTTCTAACTTCAAATTTACAATCTTGTATTGAATCAGGCACCTTTCAACACATCTGAATGGTAACCATGAAGGTTACCCGATGATCCAGCTACCACGTCCGGTTTAATTTACCTCTTCAGCATTTTTAAATCAATCATTTTGTTTGATCCCTTGCCAAAGCACCTGCTGAGATATTCCCACTAGGAGGTCTGGACCACAACAAGGCTGGTAATTATCTTATCCGTATTCATGCTGCGTATTCCATCGGTGGAGCAAATTTTATTTACAGCAGCAAAGACGCTCTTTATTGGATTGCAATTTAATTTGCCCTTCCAGCAGGTGGCGCTATAGGCAACAGTCTAAAAAAAAAAAAAAATCCACCACGTCTCCCGCATTCACAGGAAGGCTATCTCACATGTGGAAAATGATTTTTACACATCAGGTGTTTCCCTGTGGCGATAGCACCGATTCTATATCGAGCAAGCGAGCTGCTGCAGGTTTCATTAATGAAACACTGAGCACTTGTGTGACAGGATTAAGAACATAATATGCAATGAACATTTCGAGCCATGAAATAAATTAATATAGGCACCATCACTCCCGCAGTAGAGTGAAATAAAGCTCACCAAGGTCAACATGTATCGGAATGATGAGAATTATTTTCATTGCCCAAATACTTCAACTCTATTTCGTCTCCTATTTGAGCCTTGTGATTTTCTCGCACCCAAACATTTGTTCAGTCTATTCGTTGTGCAGGGTTTTGTCGATGCAGCTGTAGCACACGCTCTGTTTGTACACTGCACACACAACATTGGTGGAAATCAGCCAGTGTGGACTCAGCTTGGCGTTACACACACACACACACACACACACACACACACACACACACACACACACACACACACACACACACACACACACACACACACACACACACACACACACACACACACACACACACACACACACACACACACACACACACACAAATCAAACACGGGCTGTCACTTTGCGTTCACTTATTTGACTTTGACATGAGTGACTGTGTCTCAATCTCGAGAGGAGAGACAAACCTAATTGTGCTTTTGCCAAAAAACTTGGAAAGCCACCCAAAAGTCAAGCTCCAGCTAACGAGACCATCGAATTGTAAAAGAACCACTCGAGGTTCGACTCTTACACAAATCACCTTGACTAAGGTTAAGCCATTTCATTCATTTAGATTTCCTAAATTAATTAACTCTGTGAATTTCCACCGTATCTGTTTTCGAATCAATTGGCACGTTATAATGGCCGACATTGGCCTGCCCTCCAAGCTGTTAACCGAACATCACGTAGCATCTTATACATTCGACTATTATTAACTATCGTCAGTCAAGGTGAAATAAAATATAAAAATAAAGCAAAATAGGATTTGGATATTTCTGCTGTGCAGTAGAATAAAAAAAAAAGGCTAACATGACTTTGAAATCAATCATTCAGCGTAACAAACTTCCAACTAAGCTAACCTGTCTTGTCAGATTGAAAACCAACAAACAGTCAACTCAGCTAACCTGTTGCTTAAATAGACTTCTAGACTGATTAGCCCCGCCCACCTCAGGTATGCAGCTTTGTACAGGTGACACACATTCTCTCAATGAGCACCATACCTGGATTCCAAACCAAACAAAATGTGACCTTAAAAATGACCGCCTTCGCAGCTGGAATGATCAAATCATTTAGTAGCTGTGAAAATATCACACATTTCCACCATTTTCAAATCATGCTGGTCTCGCTCAACCACACGCTGTGCTAAAAATGAACCAATAGAGTTGACCACCCTTTGAGTCAAACTTTTGAGAAGAGTGTGAATGAGACTTTTATATTTCAGGTTATGGATGAACTATCAAGTGTATGTCACTATATAATTTTGAGCATGGACTCTCTGGAATACATCAATGCTTGTAAATATTTAATTCAAACCACGGAAAGAAATCGTTAGCAGATTCGAACTAAATGTAAATATCACCAAAGCTGATGCATTAATTTTTTTTTTTTAAATGCAACTTTTGGCAAGCTTCAGAATACAAATGTATCTTATTTTTTACTTTTCTCAGTCTGCACTCCAATATTTTCATTAAACACGACAAGTCATCAAAAGCAGCAATCTTTCGAAGCTTTTATTCACTTAAATCGTCAAGTGTTAACGCGAGAACATAACATTTAGAATGTCCTTTGGTGGGATTGAAATACACTTTATTTATACTGTATGTAAACTGATATTCTCTTTGATTCCAGCACATTGGAAACAGAAATAAAAATGACCCGTACAACTAAAAATAATCAAATAAATTGCAATGGGGTAGAAAAAGAAAAAAAAATCTGCATTTTGGGTGTCGTAAAGATACGTTAAAGTTACCTTTTTTTTTGTCACAGTTCAGCAAAAATACAAAAGGACTACATTACTTGTTTTGTTAACTCGGTTTTAGAAGAGAATCTGTAAATACACTGATGATTTTTCTATTTACTTGTAGCGTGGAAAACTATCCTTTGACCGAGATGAGAGCTCTAACTCAAAAGAATCTTTAGTGGAGCTTATTAGAGGAGAAAATATGATGGGGAGAGCGGAGAGAGAGAGAGAAAGAGCGAGACGGGGAGAAAGTGGATTCTTACACATGTGCATCACCAACATTTGACAAAAAAAAAAAAAAAAAAAGAATCCTTCAACCAACGAGGGTTTTACAGAGTAACATTCACAAAAGCACAGGTCAGTGGCAGCATGGCGAGGAAAAGGAGCATGAGCTTGAAAGTTGCAGTCTGCACGCATTTCTTTCCAATGGCAAAGAACCTGTTCTCCATTTGGGCTCCCCCACAGACATTATATTGAACAGAGCGAAGGAAATATTTCTTTGATTGGTCTTTCTCCACAGTCCGGCCGACATTAAGATTACGGGGGCGTCCCAGCGGGGTCTCGGTCAGCTCGAGCGAGTCAATGGGTTGCAGCCGTTGTTGCCGTGGCAATAACAGAGGATGTCATCTCCAGTTATTCGCTCCAACTGGAGGGAGCTTAAGCACCTGTATGGCTTAGAGGAAAGATGACGGGTGAGGGGAGGGGCTCATTGTCCATTGCACTTTTTTTTTGTTAAATCATCTTGCGCTTTTTTTTTTTTTTTTTTTTTACAAGTATACATTAGATTTTTTTTTTTGTATATACTCTTTGATATTGAATGGAAATAAAAGATGTTTTTGCACTCGTTAGTCTGGCACATTCCTTTTCACATCAGTGTCCGCTGAGGCTGCTCAAAGAAGAAGCTGGTACAGTACAGTCCACAAAGCTCATGATTGTTCTGCTTGAATGGTTGCCGGTTATTCGAAAGAGGGATGGGTCGGTGGGGTGAAGGCTATGTGTGTGTGTGTTGCGGTTTAATGGCTCCCACTAGGTCTCTTTAGAGAAGCGCCAAGCCCAGAAGAAGCAGAGGCAGCAACCCGAAGGAGGAAGGAGGCCTCAGGGGGGGCTGGCCCGAACTGGGACCTCGACAACCCCCTAGTTCCGTCTCGCAGCGCGGCTTCTCGCACAGTAGGCCGCTGTAGGCTGAGGGACAGTTGCAGCGGACGTTGCCGACGCACACGCCGCCGTTTTGGCAGCGCATGAGCTCGTTGTCGCACACCCGAGCTGTGGTGGAGCCGATGAAAAAAAACACAACAATGAGTCCATTAGAACATTTATAACTTGAAGGTCAGTGCGAGGAATAAAGATATCATGGTAGGGCCTCATCTTCAAAAAGCATCAAATTGCATTGATTTCATATAATTGAATCTTTCATCTCAGTTTTCCATTGGGAGCGTTTGAAAATTAAATGATGTTAAAGGGAATTCTGAAAGAAGCACGTTTGGGTTTCCGAACTTGATTTCATCTCGTTAAAATGATTTAACCTATTGCAAAATATAGTTCTAATGAGTAAAACACTTGAAATGACTATCATAAGATTATTTCACCCAAACGTGAAATACATAAATGCAAATTAAATGGCAACTGAAGACAATAACATTTGAAAATGTCAATATTTGTCATTTGAATTCCACTTCAAAATAAGAAAACCCTCAAGGTTAACTCAATTCTTTATACACCGTTAATTAGTTTTTAAACTTAACAGATACAAACCATTAGGGAGGATCAGAGCACCTAACTTCCTGCTTGCCAAATAATGAGCTCACGTCTCTCCTTGTTAGCTACAAATCCTCATCGAGATTTCTGTACTTCAAACTAAAGCTCCCTTTTGCCACTTATACTTCATAAATGGTTAAAGAGCATCACGACTGCGGGATCATTAAAAAGAGATAAAAGATTAAGCTTGCTAAACAGTGCACCAATTATTTTTGATGCTCGGTCATTAATAATCTTATAACTGGACGGTAAATCATTGATATATTTTAAAGCAACACCATCATTGGTCCCTGAATAAAAATGATTCATTTTCGTTTATGTTAAGGTTTTTAGTGATTTTTGCTATCGTGCAACAATTTCCACTTGTGCACATTATTAATTTCCAGCGTAAACAAAGCAGTCCCCCCCCCCCCCCCAAAAGCCTTTGAGGCTTCCCCCTCCACCTCCAAACAGCAGCTACTTTAGACAAAGTGAACATCAGGTTGAAAATTGGTGTATATTTAGAGCTAGGACAGCGAGGCCACTATATTCCCGCCGGAGGCAAGCTGTCAAGCAAGCTGCAGGCAAACAAAAGCAAGGCTGCGCAAACTAATAAACCAACAGAGACAAATAAACAATGATAAACACAGGAGACACTTGGACCAATTTCCCCTTCCTTTTTTTTTTTATCCCCTCCGTGAGTGGAAAACAATATGGTAAGCCATCTATGAACTGGATGGGACATAAATATCACGACAACAAATATCAGGGGCTCTCAGCTGGATGCATGCAGACTCCCGGGAGGAGTCAAATTGAGCTTAGATGGGAAGCGTGCAAAGAAATATAGACTTGGATTTGGTCATGTCTGGCTGCCATGTTATTCACCATAAAAAAAAAAAAAGACGATATATTTGCACGTGATCTTGTTACTAAATAAGTTAATAGTTAGCCTAGCATTTTTTTGCAGTCATGAGGGGTTAGAAAAAACACTTAAGATGTTAAAAACATGTACACTGTGTACCCTGATTTGGTAACAAATGAAAAAAAAATGAAAAAAAAAAGTCAGTGAGATGTATTCATTAAAAAAGGGCGTTTCCTCGAAAATAGCTGGGATACGATCAGGACGCAGGGGAGACTTCTTTAATTAGATCATGACCTTTTATCTTGTCCCTGCTCCTCCGAGCAAAAGTCTCCTCCTTCCGAGAATATTCGCAGCAGCTTCCATTCCTGCTGTGCCACATCAAAAAAAAAAAAAAAAAGACGGACCTGACAAGAGCAAACTGAACTGATATGGAAAATTTTTCTCGTCTTTAAAAAGCTGTCTAGGTACAACCTGGTGGAAATATCTGACTTGTATTCATGCCGAATCATTATTGGGTTTTGTTTTAGACCCAATTTATGACCTCATAGAAGAAAAAAGAAAATCTGCATGAACACAGGTAGTAAATGATAAGATCCGTTTACTTTTGATGAGAGAAAATATTTGGAGAGAGGGGGGGCTGATGAAGTAGGCGTGTCTGCCAGGAACTGACATGTGTTTGGTGAGAGATTTCAGATTTAATTGCATTCCTCGGTCTGCATACAAATGGAGACTTGACCATGCAAGCAACTCCTTTGGAAGCTGAGAATATAATAGGAAGGTCAAAACTTTTTGGAAGTAGTACAGAAGTTGATGTCAACTACTACATTGAATAAAAGTATGACTGTATAAAACAATCGGGAATTTATTCATTGACTTAATCGTAAAACGACCTGTATGGTCATCTAGAGTTGTTAGCTTTGGATGACATTGTCTGCTGTTGTGGACTAACAAAGAGGTGACGGATACTCAAACAGATTCCAGGCGGCTTGTCAAGCCATCAATATTGACTCAGCTTTCATGTTGCTGCCGTGTTGCACGGCTGAATAAGCACGTTGCATTTCCCCGTCCCCAGATTTGAGCTATTCTACACAAGCATGGACCTGCTTATGTGGAGTAAGAATTTTTGACATTCAAATAATCTAAATACCGTATTTTCCGCACTATAAGGCGCACCAGATTATAAGGCGCACCTTCAATGAATGGCCCATTTTAAAACTTACTTTAAAGCTGACTTTAATAAATTAGTCCTCATCCACGAATCCATATATAAGGCGCACTGGATTATAAGGCGCACTGTCGGCTTTTGAGAAAATTGGAGGTTTTTAGGTGTGCCTTATAGTGCGGAAAATACGGTACCTTAAAAAATAGTTGACCTACATTCTACCAATATGTTCAAAAAAGTACATTTCCGTTCGGTATTCTTTCCCGTACTGCCTGAATACACACACGTTTGTACATTTTCGTAATGGTTCTACTTACATTTGCAGCCATCGTCCCACATATAGCCAGGCAGACACTCGCGACACTTAGGCCCTGTAGTGCCCTCCTTACATATACAAAATCCTGTGCCATTACAGCGATCACTGACTGAGCCATAGGGATTACATTTACACTCTGGAAAGAAAAAAAAAAAAACACACACACACAAGCTGGAGACAAGGTGCTTTGACATCACAGCACACCTTGAGATTTTTCACAAGCCAACTGTCTCAATTACGGGGATAAAAACGACTGATCTAGTCATCGGCGATAATAATGCTACCATTTCAATAGAAACACAGAATGAAAACAAAAATGGTGCACATGCAGGTGTAAAATGACATTTATCAAAACAGGCAGAAGTGGAAGACATTGGAAGGAAATCAAGACAAATGTGTGGAATGACATTGATCACATTGAAATGGGCATATTAATCAGAATAAGCCCCGCCTCCTTCCCAAACTGGGTTCAAGCTCACCTTCCAGTTTTGCACTACAGCTGCTCAAAGTGACACCTCGAATAATTTTTTTTGAGGACTCCCACCCATCAACTTGCACATACATGCCAGGCAACAAAAAAAAAGGTGACTTTAAGTGACGCATGGAGGCGTGAAGGTCAGCATCCAGAGCTGGGATGCCAAGTCGGCACAAGGTAAATTGTCAGCGGCTCTTAATGCCTCGTGATGGGTTCCAGCTGCTGCTCCTGAGGCCTTTTCATATATTTGACATCAAGTCATATAGCACATCTGACTTCTTTGTTTCCTCGGAAGTGTCGCGGCCTGTCATGTGTCACTCCCCACTTTCCCTTAGGACTCACAAATGCACCTGGCACTATGGACGTTGAAAGATGGCGAAATCTAACTTTTGCCATGGGGGACTATGCCGAATATGTTCACACATTTTATACGGAGAAAAAACAGGCAAGTCAAAGTGTTTGTGCAAAGGTCAGTGCCAGATTGAAATGGCTTGTAAGTGACAATTATAACTAAAAAAAAAGCTACATTGGGATTAATTGTGTGGCAGGAATATTATGATTACAGTTGCTTTGTTCACAAATGATCCAGCTATTTAAAGTCATAGCAAACTGAGTGTATTTAACTTGTCACCAAAAAATAGATGAAGAGTATTACTGAAAAACAAAGAAATGTTGAAATCTATATTTAGACCACCTGCAGATAAAAAAAAGCTTCGTTAATGCTCCCAAAAACACGACATGAATTTGTCTTTGCCTGGAAATACGGCTTTCGTCAAGGTGACGGGAAACATAAACGGTTTCAGAAATCTGCCAATTTTTTTTTTTTGTACAAAACCTTCAGGCGTGTGCTTGAGACGAAGGTGACTGAACTTGAGCCTTCCCCTTTCAGTCCTTTTCAACACGGAGCATGTATCCAGAAGAGGATTAAAGTTTCGGAATAGCTCAGCCTGGGTACAGAGCTGATTCCAATTTTTAAAAAAAATGGTAAGTGGGGTGACCTGAAGGGGGCTTTACATGGAAGATGCCTCAAAATCGAACAGGTTTAAGGTGGCTTTGCAAACATTGCTGATTTATGACGCCGCGTAAATGGGTCTTTGCGATAGGTCACCAATCCATCCAAAGTAAGTCTGTGGTTTCTGCCCAAAATGACGTTAGTCGAGACATGTAAATCAATGACGTTAATGAAAGTGTTATATTAGAAACGGCAAAAGATGAGAAGAACAGAATGATGGTTAATAAAAGGTCGATGAAGGCGGATTAGTCTGAGTGAGGACAGTTTGTAGGAAATCAGAGGCGGGAAGGGAAGCGAAGGGGCGACTAACCTATGCAAACATTTTCATCATCCAGTTCTGCCGAAGCATTGCGATAGAAGCCCAGCTTGCATAGCTGGCAGTGCTGCCCCCTAGTGTTGTGCTTACAGCTCACGCAAATGACCGTGTTTAGCAGCTCGATGTAGCTGCACCGGTTGGAGTGGCCGAAGCATTCGCAGTCTTGCAAAGGTGGCGGATGTGTGTAGAGAAGGGAGACAGAAATGTGGTAGAGAATGTTTTGCTCTGTTGCTTTAAGCGCTACGGCGGTCGGGTTAGCACAAATTTGGTGCCGCGGCATGCTAGGTTAACAATGGCGACTCAAGGGAGGAGACGTTTGTGACATAATGAGAAGGGGGAGGTCATGATTAGCGCAGCCATGACAAAAGCACAGCGTTAGTAGAATCACAACACATCACAAGACGAGGCGAGGCGGGGGACGGTTATGAGAGCACAGAGATACCATCACGTTAAGATCATCGCACAGCGTAGGGTAGGTCAGACCATGAAGGGATTTGAACTCAGGGAGCACCACCGCAGACTTTAGACATGGCTTGTCTAAATACAATTTCATGGTTGTTCTGATTTGAAGTGACGGGAAAGAGGATGAGATGAAACTGGTTTTGGAAGTAACGTTTCCCCAACAGATCGAAAAAAATAATAACTTGTCCAATATATATACCGTATTTTCCGGGCTATAAGGCGCACCTAAAAACCAAAAATTTTCTCAAAAGCTGACAGTGCGCCTTATAGTCCAGTGCGCCTTATATATAGACCAAATTCCTAAATTTAAACTGGCCCGAAGCATTGTGTCATGAAATCAATCATAAGTGGGCATTTGAATCATAAGAATGATTTGATTTGGATTAAAAATCTGACATGATGCATTAATGGTGCGCCTTATAGTCTGGTGCGCCTTATATAAGGAGAAAGTTTTAAAATGGGCCATTCATTGAAGGCCTTATAGTCCGGTGCGCCTTATAGTCCGGAAAATACGGTATGTATATACTACATATATTTTTTGCAGTCATTTCTGCGTCCTATCATCCCTGTCCTGAAAGGTGCAGGATGGGCAGGTTTGGAGCCTCACTTCAACTCTACTCTGAGCAATAAGACTGGCTGGCTGAATGACCAGTGACACGGCGTGTCACCATTGAGACAGATGTGACCTCTTAAGCCTCTCCGCCGCCAACCACTTGGAAGGAAAACCCAGAGAGGGAACGGTGAGATTGGGGCTTTTTGTCCGAGGGATTGTGGTTATTAAGGATGAGTATTGAGGTCAATTCTCCCTGCCCACTTACTAACAACCTGACAAGGCTTGACAATGAAGGAGCGTCCATGTAGTCCGCTGCACAACCATGTACAAGATTTAAGTATTACCACTTATTCTAACAGGTTTTTATAACAAGCGGAATGTTCTAGGTTGTAAAAAGTGTTGATCATTGAATGAAAAATCCGAGTTTCCATCAGGGGGGGGGTAATTCCTACCTCGTTTGCGGTTTGCAACGTGGACTGAAGGGGCAGTGGACAATGCAACTTGTGGAGCTACTAGAAACAAACAAACAAAACAAAAAAGCATAAAGAAAAACAACATGACAATGCAATCAAACATAAATGTCAGATAATTAAGAACATGGAGCATCCGGCTTGAAAAGAAAAAAAAAGCAGGTCGTAAAAAGATGAATGATGGCTCGGGAAAAGGTGAAGCTAGGCCGCAAGTGTGACAAAGAATCATTCCGCGATTATTCTTTCATGCTTCGTTTGCGAAACGAGTGTTTTGTACGACGTGCGCACGTGCTTCCCCACACACAAACTACTCCTCCACCTCACTGGAGGCCAGCCAAGAACGTTCCACTCCAAATATGACCGCATCCTTCTCCCAATCGTGCTTCAGTCACCGAACAAACAGTCGCTAAAGGAAATCTGCATCTGGCGTGACATAAACCCTTGACGCTTTTCTGCAGCAGTGTTGCGCACGAGTTGTTTGCGCATCATATCTGCATGATGAATTCAAAGCGAGATGAGCCCCTAACATCAATATGCACAAAACCACTGAGGAACACATTTTTCTTCCAACGAGACGGAGAATTCAAGGATCTTCTGAATAAAAGCAGCGGAATGCACACAATGTGTGTCCAAGGGTAGTCAAAGATGGCGTGCACTCTCAAATCATAACAGTGAGCTTTCTCGTGACGAGTCAACTTGAGTTAAGCCTGAGCATCTTTGGGACGTAAAAAGGGGGTCATCCGCTATATTCAAGTATAACTATCTTGAAAAGGCCTTATTTGGAAGTACAGGGTATAAATTTATGTGAAAGCATAAAGAGAATTGCATAATCGGAAATGCCTACCTTCTTTTCGGTTAGCGACACCTAGGGACGAGACATTCGGCCCGACTGCGTGCAATTGAGAGAAACCATCAGTTATTCATGTGTTGATGCACTTAACAGATAGTCTATAGGGAAGGTGGGGGCGGAGGGGGTGGGGGGGCTATGTGGTAGCGAACACACACAACTGGAGACACGCTGGCATGAACCGGTTAAATCGGGAGGGGGGGGGCAGCAGATGTAATGTGGCATAGCTTGACATGGACGAGCAACGCCTTGGAGGAGGTCGTATGTAATTTTTGTGCTGTGTATGATGATGGCAATGATTGAAAATAAATGACAAAACAACAAAAACAACCTTTGTAAAAAAATAAAAATAAAAAAAATCTCACATTTGAGTCATGGCTTATGCGAGCGACTTAACTATTAATGGCAAGCCGAAACGTTCGGGGGCATTTTGTTTAATTCATCACATTGACTATGTGATCAATATCTAATTACAGTGTATTTCTGGTGGAGGAATAACAATGAATAAATAATGGCAGGTGTTGGGATTTGGAATGACGGACTGCTGCGGGAAGCAGAACCTGGGTCGGTATTTCCGGGTCAGGGAAATACGCTCCTTCCTGGAAATGGAAAGGACTCAAGCCACACATTGGTTGTCCTATACCTCATGCACCTTCCCGTAGTTAACACCAAGGTGATGAATATAAAAAAAAAAAAGTGTGACCTCTGTTCTTTAACCAAAGAACACTTTTCAAGCTGAATAATACATCAGCTCGGAGGCTCGGAACACCGTGACAATCACCCCCGACGTCTGCATTTATTGATTTAAGAAAGACAAAAGACTCTCGTCCCATCTCATCCTTTTTTTTTTGCCCCTCCCCATTACTTCTTCCCAAAAATGATTGATCTTGCATTTGGAATCAGGCACTGATTGCAAATTCACCCTCTGGTGGCCTCAACTCCCCAAAAAAAGTATTGTTGATACTTTACAAAACAATTCCACCCATCTTTTTTTGTCTGGTTAATATCCTCAAGGACAGCAAAACTTCTCTCATCCTCTTTAATATTCCAACTCGTGTTGTTTGCACAGCCTCATCGCCTTGCACGCATGGAGTCGGAGTAGTTTTACTGTGTAAGGCGAGTGTCGAGCATGCACACTCTTGTGTTAACCTTCGGGTCTCATGCATTTGCGGCCCATGTGTTTGGAGTGTGAGAGAACACACACATTTAACTCGAGTCAAGCCATGCACGTCACAGAGAGGGAGCAAAATATACGACAAGGTGATAAAGAAGTGGCGGGAAATTGGTTGGTCTCATTTGCCACGTGTCCACTTCTGATTACCGTGTTGACCGCTTAATCCTGATTAAAAGCCACCTGAGGACAATCTGGTTACACACCACGGCTCACATGACCAATACTGGTGCATAAGACACAGATATCATTTTAGCTAGCTTTTTTCATCTTTCATTTGAATCCGACATGTCAACAGTCTGCCGGTAATATATTCTGCAATAAAAGGCTGTGGATGCACTTTGACTTTGTGTTCAATACGATCCAACTTTTTCAGGTGATAATACCATGGCGAGGTGGCTCGCAGCTTATATTAAAATAACCTTAAGCAACCTTATACTTCCAGAAAGGCCTCGGCACTTGAATAAAGCCGAGATGCACGTATGAGTGACGGTATAGACCTGAAAGTACGGCTTATCAGAAATGAACACTTGGCATCAATTTCAGAGACGTGCGGTGAAGGGTGGCACGGTAGGCAAAGCCAAGCATCCGGGCACTGTGAGAAATGTTTTCGAGGCGGATTACTTACTAACTGGACCAATGTTATTAGGAATACCTGAAAGAAAAAAAACAACAAAAAGATCGGCATATGTTAGATTGCACATCAGTGGAAAAACTAATTCTGGTGGACACAATAGGGTCAGAAAGAATACAAGCTTTTATCTTTAAAAGTTAAAAAAGACGTTTGAAGATGAGCTGCTTTGTTAAAAATACTCTTTTGTCAAAAGAACCCCAGACAGAATTCTCACGCATCGGCGGCACAACATATCAAATGTCACCGCAGATAAAAAAAAAAAAAAAAAAGTCAATGAGGACACGTCTTATCCTGCAGCCGGCTTGTCCGTCCGTCCCTGTGCCAGACGGCGACTGAGTATATAATGTAGTGTCTCATCACCATGGTGACAAGATCAGTCTCACCTCAGGGTGCCGACTGGTTGTGCGTCTGTGGAATTGAGATGTCTCATTCTTCCACTTTTATATTCATGTTCATTAAATGTATGTGCGCAAACTGGCTCCGTCTGATCTTTGCCAGCCACACGTACTGGAAATTAGCAGCCGCACATGTGTGTTCCCTCTGAGATGTGAACTTTCAGGAAGCTACGCACGATGCACGGGGACAGAGGATAATGGATGTCGGACCCTCCGGGGGGTGGGCAGATGCGATCGAGGAGACGGGAAGGACAACGGCCAGGATGAGCTGAATTATAATTACCTTTATTGTGCTTAAGAGTGCACTTTTAGAAGTAGAGTGTCAAAAATAAAGAACACTGAAAATTAAAAAACAAAACTCTAATAAATAATGGGCCAAAAATGGAAGAAAAATACCTTATAATAAAAAAATAATAAAAATAAAAATAAACCGTATAATACCATAATTAAGACTCAACAATAAATGCTAACAAAGAACACTGAAAATTAAAAAAAACAAAAACTCTAATAAATAATGTGAAAGAATGGGCCAAAAATGGAAGAAAAATACCTTGTAATAAAAAAAATAATTAAAATAAAAATAAACCGTATAATACCATAATTAAGTCCTAACAATAAATGCTAACAAAGACCACTGAAAATTAAAAAACACAAATTCAAAAAATAATCATTGATGTGAAAGAATGTGCCACAAAAAAAACCTTTGTGTTTGCTCATCTTGTGACAGACTATCTTCAGTGTTCCAACTTGTCTATTTGAGTTGTTGTTTTGTTCTTTAAAAAAAAAAAAAAATCACTGTGGCTCTAAATACGGCCATGTTGACAAACTTATCGACTCAATCTTCATGTACTCAAAGATGGATATCCTCATACCCGAGGAAGTGACAGACACTTGCTCTTCTTAGCGAGCATCACAAAACTCAAAGTTCACAGCTTGAGCAAAAAACAAAAAGCAAGAGGGGAGGGGTGCGGGGGGAATAATCACGAGGGTTTATAGAGATAAAATATCTTCTGTCAACATTCTACGACTGCTCTTTGCCTTTCGCGGGAAAATATGAGGGTGTCGTAACGCTAAAGGAGCTGTTGATTGGAATGCCGTGATACAGGCACAATGTACTCAGTGGTGCTCTAATATGCAATCATTCCTCTAATTGTGGCTTCCAATAGGGATGTGCACTTGAATAACCAAACACCTCAAATCTTCAAAAGTAGTCCGATAAAAACATTCAATGAAATGCACGTATAGAAAATTTGGGTCTTCAAACAAGTGTCGTACCCATTCTATTATTTTTTAAATCACTGTCATTTCCTATCCCGTCCACGTGGTCTTGGCTTATTATTATGGAAAGGGTGTGGGGGGTGGGGGGTGGGGGGGCATGGCAGCAATCTAATTTTATTCTATCGCACAGGAAGAGCATTAGCGGCTCATGTTGACGGTGTGCTTCATTGATTTTTACGAGCTGTGTCGGGATCACGGTTGCAAGTCACTGAACATGATCTGTGAAGGGCGTCCGATTCACTGCAAATGATCTATGAGCATGTGGGGTCAGTCGCACACACACACACACACACACACGCACACACGCATTAGGGAGACTGAGTCATGAGTGGTAACGTCAAGTGATTTTACAATAAATCTTAATGCTTAGAGAAATGAATGCTTCACAGATTCTGCATATTTATCCGGTCATCCATGGGAGATCACCACTGTGGCCTTAATAATAAAAATATTATAATAATAATTGTAGAGTGAGATGATAAATATTCAACTTGTTGTGTTCGGATGGGATGAGCGAGCGCCTTCGTTCTACAAATACAAATGATCAGCGACGACTCTTAAAAGGTTCCAGTTAAACGTGAAAGGAATTCAAAATATTATTGCGCGGAAGTGATATCAGGAGGACTCTTAGCATAATGCTTGTTTGTGCTCACTGACTGAGATTTATTTTATAACGACATTGGAAGATCCTAAGGGATTTGCTCCTACAGCTGAAATATGTACGGGAACATACTCACACTGTGCTGGAGAGATTAATCAAAATATTTTGTGTGAGTGTGTAGGGATGTGTTAATGAGTGTGAGGCATTACACTGTATGCGCCAATAAGGTGTGTGCGTTTGGCCTCTCCGTCGGACTTAAAATAAAGCTGCAGCATCTGGTAGAGCATAATGAATATCGTGCATAATGCTGGCTCTTATTTTGACTGTAAAAAAAAATATTATGTTCTATCCTGGCACCAGAACGTGGATGTTTTATTTAATGGAAAAAATAATAATGAGCTATGAATTTTAGTTTTTATTAAATGAGATTTATGGGCTGGAATTTTTGACTTGCTAAGAGCTTACAAGAATCTGGAGAGACTAGTTTGAGAAGTGGCGGATGGACTACAAGCGGTTCGCTTGTTTCCTGGCAACCCTCACATGAAAAGCCAAGTTTTTCTTTGGGTTGTGATTTTTTTTTTTTGTCACTTTTTAACCTCCACACTTTTGGCACAGATGTGTCATCGGGGGATGTGGAGTCATTAACGACTTGTCTCGGTCACGGTGTTTTTAAGTCAGCTGATAACCGATTTAATGTATTCTACGCTATTTTTTTTTTTTTATTTGTGGTCAAATGTGCACCCAATCAACACATGTGTAAGGCAGGAAAAACTCAGTTGTGATTTTTAACAAGAGAACAGTCATTTTTCAACAGCTATAAAAACAAATTAAATTGGCCTTTGAAGAAGGGTGTGTAGACTTTTTTTTTAATAAACACAGCATGCAGATTTTGCCTCAAATATAAGATAAAAAAAGTGCTCAATCACATCCAGGGAATACACAATGCCGTTCTGTGCAGTGGTTATGAATGTGTGTTTGTGTGCCTGTGAATCAAAGAGTGTGTGACATTTTTTTTTTTTTTTAATAATGATCTGTCAATCTGGGCTCGAGGAAGGGCTATTTCACTCGCCCTTTTCCAAGTCTCATAACAGGGATCCCTTGGGAGGGAGAATAAGTCATTAGTCGGTGGCCAAGAGCCTCGGAGCGCCGGTGATGAATGCAGAAATCACAGCAGATGCAATAAGGTGAAGGAGCCGGATAAAACCTGACTTTCAAATGAATATCGGCACGCTCAAGCATAGACATGGAGTTTATAGTTTGCTCTGATATATGAACGGCAATAGCTATGTGTGATCCTGTACATGGCTCAATTGATTAATGAATTACATGGCGGCGAGACCGTTGGCCGGAATATCTGATGATAAAAAAAATAAATAAAAAAAAATAAAAAGTAATAAATAAAAAGTAATAAATAAATAAATAAATAAATAAATAAATAAATAAAACATTTGATGAGTAAAATGAATAAAAAAAGAAATAAAGAAAAAAAAACTTCAAATCATTCGCATCTTATTTAAGCGTCGCCGAATTACACCGAACGGGCCTAACGAGCGAGTCTGCAATTGAAACACATTCCTATTTGTTTGTCTCTCTGAAACTTCTCTAATTGTCTCTTGTTACCTTGAAGCAGTCAGACAAGTCATTGTCAAAATTGTTACCGTCGGAAGTCAAAGACGATGATGCGGGATGCTGCTAATTGGGTTTCAACTCTTGCCAGCTGTCTGTAGCGGAGCGTTTCTTTCAAACACCTGTCACATGACCTGTCACTATAACTAATCAAGTGTGTGTGTGTGTGTGTACTCACATATATTTGCAGTGCCTTTAGGGATGGGCAGGTAGGAGCCGGCGCTCCACGTTCTGCCTTGGTAGTTGCGCTTACAGCGGCCGCAATCGGGCCCGGTGGTGTTGTGCTCGCACTCGCAGCTAAGCTTCTCTTTGTCAAACACGCAGCTGTTGGCGTGAAGGTTGCACTTGCACCTGTCAAAGAGTCGAGGGAAGGGATGAAAATGACAAACATGTTAACATGGGGGAAATTTCCACTTTTATAGAGTCGGACAACCCAGGTGGAGGCTCATTCGTCCTTGGCTCAAGGCGACGTAAAGCAGATAAAACGGTCTCCTCTCAAACTTCAAGAGGAGGCAGGTGAGTCAGGGAAAAAAAAAAAAAAAAAAAAGACAAACCTGGCTTCTTTATATCCTTTTCCCGTCTGTTCTCACTAAGGTTTAATTGTCCCGCAGGAGGATGCGTGGCGGTTGCAAGGTCACAGTCGATAGTTGAGGGATTTTGGAGCGGGGAGAAGGACAAAAGGCTGAGCAACACAAGCCCGGTGAAACAGACATGGGGAGAATAAAAAAAAACAAAAAAACGAGGAGCTCGTAATTCTGAAAGGTAATGAATAGCTCAAAGTTAGCCAGCGGGCAGCGTGGAGCCACATCCACGCTCTACCGTGAGGGATTAATATGAGATGAGCTCTCAGAAGCATATTTCCAGGATGGAAGGAGGCAAGAAGGGAGGGAAGGACTCCCTTAAGGTGCACTAAATCCTCACTCACGCATTTAACAATGGACTCGACAAATTCATTTTAGGCTGTCCCGAGAAGAGCGTCGAGGGGATATCATTACTTTGGTTAATTAATGACCTTGTCATTCGGCTCGTGATGTACTCACAGAATTTTTTTTTTAAGATTCTGTACATGATTTGGTGCCAAATCTTGATTTTGAACTTCGAGCTTGATTTTTCAAAGCTATTCCATTGTTGCCCTTTTACTGCGCTTTGGAGGTGAACGCCATCTCGATTTGTTCCTCAGGCTGCCAGATGGAGACGTTCATGAAGGTGTTGAAGGGCCAGATGACACTTGATAGCCCCACAGTGGTCGTAGACGTCACTGCGAGAACCTCCAGTGTCACCAAAGCTAAGCCTCAAGCCAGTCTGAGAATATTTCACTCGTAAAATGACAATGTGCTTTTATTCCAAGGTGGTCCGATGTACGAGATGCTATCTGACGGAATGACCTTGAGGTGTTTGCATGTGATTTGTCAACAGCGGAAGAGATAATTGCGTGGCAGCAAAGGAAATCTACAAAAGACTATTTTCGTCTCCGTCGTCGTCTTCCCGAACACACACGCAGAGCTTCTTCGAAACAAAAACACTTTTCCCCCTGTGATTCGCTCGCAGCTGCTTTCTGTGTCCTGCGCCACATGTTACCTGGTAATTGCCTTCTCCGCCGCTTACTAGCAGCCTGCAGTGGATTGTGGGAAGCAACATCTCCCTCTGGGCTGGACCTAAGTCCTCAAACCTGCTGCAATGGCATCCATCTTTACCCAACCTTTCCTAAGTATTCAATTGTAGAAAAAAAATTCAACTCACTTATGTCATTTTTATGTAACTAACAAACCAACAGAGATAAAAAAAAAAGTTCTCCATCACTACTACTAGAAACGTTGAATTTTTAATACCTGTGTGTTTATTTTTTTATGATACAGGTGAGTCAGCCGACAGCTGCTGAATTGACTAGAAGTTTTTGGAAGCAAAGGCGCACACAGTTTCAAGTGCTGTCGGTTATGAATTCAAAATTCAATTGACTATTTACATGACAATCTCGGTCGGCTAGTTATAGATTTTTTTTTTAAAAAGCTTTCTAGAACTTTTATGTTAAAAAAATAATACGAGGATCAATCAAAGCCACAGCCTTCACATATGTCGGAGTCGGACATGTTACCTAAACAGGAGTCAATCAGGAGGTGTGACGTGCTAAAGAAGATCAATACAATCAATATGTTGACCTCACTGATAAAGACTATTGGCCGAGCATCAAGTGCTGAGAGAAAGTACCGAAGCAAAGTCGTTTTCCCGTTAATACTGATATCCGGTCCAGACATTTCCCATGGCAACAGCCACCAGGGGCCAGAACCTGAGCTCGCCCGCAGGGTCTGGAGAGTAGGTGTAATTGCAGAAAATGTTGGCAGTTTCCCAGATAGCAGAACTCTTCCCTTAACATCTCTCTCCTCTCTTAATCCCAGTGGGAGCTGGTTTGTTTGCGCTTTGATAGACCAATGATAATAAAAACTCAAAATTACCGCGTCTGGAGGATTTTCTCATGATGCTTCAAGGTCACTTTTTGTTCTCGGTGAAAAGTAAAAAAAAAAAGGCACAACAATATCAATTTGTAGATGAAGCTGATCGGGTATTAAGCAATACGTCAGCGTGGAGCTAAACGGTTTTACGGCGTTGAAACAGAGAAGCAAAGCCCGTTGCAAGAAATGAAATGAGCCATGTTAAGAGCACTTATCAGCTTTGTAAGCACAGCAATCCACTTTTATTGCTCTTTACTCTTATTTTAATCTTGTAGTGAGTACTAGGACTCACTGCAACCGCCATTTTTCCTTTTCATATCTGACAAGTGTGGAAAAATGGAAACAAAAATGAATTCTGAAGTTGCAAATGTCTGGAAAAACCAATACAACACTATTTCTTTGTCTAAGTGTTCGTCCTTTTCTTTTTTGTTAGCGCTCGCTCCGCTTGAAGGCTAACTCACCGTCGGGTAACCGTACATAATGAGCTTCTGCATTCACCGGCTTTGTGCGAGAAGATAAGTCCGGATCGCTTTTCATGACTCAATGCGCCCATTATCGAGCAGTTTTTATTCATCAGACTGCGTCGTCTCTAGATCAAAATCAAATATCTCGCTTGGGAAAATCCGGATGTTAGCACATCAACTTTGTTGTCATGTGCGTGTGTTCGCATGAATTATGCAAACAGAAACAGCATGATGATCTTTGGGCTGAGGCGGTCATAAACGTGAATATAAAATCCTGCAAATTTACAATTATGTTTCGAAATGACTCAGGCCAGTTAAAGTCATTTACAAAGGGAGGGTTGCCATATATTTCCACTTGTTATTGATTCATCAGTAGGCCGTTGGTGTTGGGTCGTGGCGGGGCGGGGATGGGGGGGGGGGGGGGGGGGGGGAGTGGTGGAACGCAGCGAGTGACGGAGAGGTCAATGAGGGGATTAGTCATGAAACCCTGACAGCCGGGACCATTATGAGGATGGCTGCAGCCCACAAAGACGGGGACAAGACATGCCGAAAAAAGACCTCTCCATTAATGAAATGGGTCAGCGCATGAATGTTGAATGTGGTCTGTCGACAGTGAGAAAGAGCAAAGGCCTGACGGTTCTGGCAACTGACAAGAGACATATATTATATTATATTATATTATATTATATTATATTATATTATATTATATTAAATTATTATTGTTACACAAAAAGCATTTGATGCATATATATTATGTATGATTCTTTTTATTTTACTCGTTTTCACAATCTATTTTTTTTCCAGCAATTTTGTCGATGTGTGTAGCGTTAAATTCACCTTATACATTCAGTAAAATATAAAATATAAAATATAAATGTCAAATATTACGAGAATAAAAGTATTAAAGTATCTAACAGTTGCTATACTTTTGTATCCAAAGTAATTTTCTGTGAACGTCATTGCAGTAATGCAATATTTGATATATTCAGCCACAGAATGAGATTAAACATTTTAAAAGAAATAATCTCGCTTCCTGCCTGAGAGTTGGATTTGTTGAGGTCTCCGTGCATCCTGTCCTTTCATCGACTCTACTGATAAAATCATCACGTCACTTGTCGCTTTGCTTGGTATATCTCGAAAGCAGCTCGACATTGCCGGTCTGTGATAAATAGCGAGGGACTGCATGGCTAGCGCGGCTTTTACAAGTTCAATGTCAGCGACACGAACCCTTATCACATGAATTTATTTGTACATAAATCTTTCCGTGAACTTGATTTGATCTCAAGGTGTAGCGACTCTATGGGAATATTTCCTCTCTATTGCTTTTGTGGCAACCTTCAATCAGACAGGAAGCAGTTGGAGGTAGCTAGGACCATCTATTGTTTGGCTTTTGAATATTAAAAATACAATACAATAGCTTTAAGCTGCTTGGAAATGAGCAAGTCAGCAAACAGAGACTAAGCAGGAAAAATCCTTCCTTGTTCATTCTGCCATTGGAATGTGAAAATGGTAAGCATGGGAGAGGAGATAGAAGAGGCTTTAAAGGAAAGAAGGAATCCGTGTTTGGAAAAATGTGGAGACAGTGTGTGACACAAAAGGTCCACCGTAGCACTCCAGCTAAACATGGAGGACAGAAAAGTTTCTTGTCAGATGCCCTTGAATAACAAATTGAAAGTCTCCTGAACCAACAGAGCTGATTTTCCTTTGCAAACTTTTATATAATAAAAAAATATTTTGACAAATCGATATCAGATAGTCATGCTACATTTTTGTACTTTGCTACATAAGGACACAATTGTCGGTGAAGGCAGATAACACAACACAGGAAACCGGAATTTTTTTTTAAAATTAGGAACACAGTGGCCGGAGCATTTCTGGTCCAGCTGAGAAAATAACTCCGAGGAGCTTGAGCCAAAGAAAGTGAGAAAAGACAATCGAGGAAAGGGAGGTGGAGAGGAGGAGAGCTGTGTGGAAGTCAGAAGGGACAACTTTTGTAGGTGGTGATAGAAAAGTGAAAAAAGAGATATAAAGGAAAAAAAAAAAAGCTCTGGCCTGGATATAAATGTTAAGCAGAATCAAGGTTTTGTATCAAAGTCAAGCTGAGGAAAGCAAAAAAATCAGACTGGATATAAGCAGATGGTCCACATTAGAACAAACCCGTTAGTTGCTCTCCCCACCAAACATGACATTCTCCCACATGAGGACGAGGTACAGACTGCTGATAGCCAAAAGTCGAAAATGCATACCGTAAGCACGTCAATAGTTGCTTATGGTGCTCGGCGGCCAGTGAGATTGAGTGTGCGGGAAAAAGATGGACTAAGGAGGTAAGACAAGTAGAATGACTTATTCAACGGGGAACCGGACAGGAAGAAACATGAAATTAGCACAAATAGATTATCTGTCGACTACAGGCTAGCCTAAGAGCAAGCCAAGCACTGTGGAGGGAGAAAGTGAGGGAGGGGGGGAGGAAAAAAAAAAGCAGATTGACTTCTTCTTTGGTCCTCCCTTAAGGGAGAGCCATCACTCACTAAACTGCTGATATGTACATCCAAGAGCACTCACATGCACTTAACTACAATTCAAATTGAGTGAGGACAGAAAAAATACAATGATTATCTGGAGCACCCTTGTTTATCACTGCTAGATAATCGCACTGTCCAAATGTAAAATGTATCCCGTAGGTAGTTTCATGAAAACAAAAGAAAAGGCGAAAAGCCATTTTAGCAAAAAGGTAACCTCTGAAGGGACAGGGAGAAACAAAATGTCCTCTTCCCAGCAGGAAATGAAGTTTCTGCAAAAGCCTTTCATGACTATGAGAGGAAAGTTTTGGAGAGATGGCACAAACGCAAATGGGAACTTTTGCCCTCAAAGTCCTTGCAGACTTTGGTACTCTCAAGATGCAACAGCCCCTTTTGATTTAAATGTGCTCAAACATCCAATCTACAGTTATCAGTATCGGTTCTTTCATGGCTCCGTGATTGTTGTTTATCCCTGGAGTGGAGGCCGGCCAATGGAAAGGGTCTGCAACTTTGTGTATAATTTAAGACAGTCCCTTCAGAGACATGTTCTCTGCACAGAAGAAATAGAGCGAAACATGGGGCAGGGGGGGAAGGGACAGGGAGGGCGAAGAAGATCCTTTGGTGGGCTCTTCTGCTTTAATTACACTATATTGATCACAGGCAAGATGGCGGACGAGGGGGGGGGCAGGTAGTGAAATTGCAATCCGTCGTTACTGTAAAGATGTCGACTTTGCAATTATGTTCCAGTCATACGGTAGATAATTAGAAAATCCTCGGAACCGTTGTCATTCTCCGTAGCCCCCCGTTTAGCATAGTCGATGCAATAAAAAATGACAAGGGTGTCAAATTCATTTCAATCCCGGGCGGGTTTGCATTGTTCACATCCATCACACGCTTACATGCTTGGCTGGATTTGAAATTCTTTGCATTGATTTCTTTCAATCCAAGTACCTCAAGTAATAAACCCCATGAGGAGGCTCATCATGCATGACACCCCGTGTCTTTCACTTCCTGTAGAGCGTTTGCAAAGTTGCATTTGCTTTTCTAGGTTGACCTACTTGGGGAAAGAGCTTACCATCCCGTCTTTGTTTTTCACACTCCTGCGGAAAGGCCAGAAAATCTAGGAGCTCTCTTACGGAATTTCTCCCCTCCGCACCGCTTCTCATTCCTGATCCGGGTCGGACGGCAAACGTGCCAGATTCGACCTCAGTGCCCCGGAAAAATCGCTTCCGTCGAATCTCACCGAAGCGTACTCCGAGGGGTTAAGGAGCTTACGTCTCGTATACGACGCTTGAAGAAAAGAGCTGAGCGGTGATTTGCTGCAAAAAGGAGAGCTGATTCTCCCAGTCTAAAGTGTATCTCATTATGTCTGAACTGTGTGTTACCTTTAGTAACGTAGGTTTCAAACATCACTCACACGGCGGGGAGTCCGGTTAGTGACCACGGCTTGATGACGGTGCACAGCCATTACTCAACCCTACAGCCCCGTAGTGATGCTTAGGTTTGCTCGGATTAATTCTATAAATAAGCCGCATGTATGGCAGACCGATTTTAATGACCGTTAAAGAAAAAAAAAGCAGGATAGGCTAACAAAACTCTGACACGCTCGGACTGTTGTGATGTTTTTAAGCTACGCTGCACGTTTTGTACTCCAAGGCTTCCGATTGTGAAGAGCCTATCAAGCGTGATTAAATCTTTATTCCTCACATCTGTCAAATTAAAAAAACACAAAGTGTAAAACACGGACAAACTTGTACAGAAGAATCCAGTTCTTACCTGCCCTGGACTTTGATGTCCGAAATGGCGTAGAAGTATCTGGACAGGTTGTTCTCGTCCACCATCGTAGCTCCAGTGGCAGGTCGGAGCAGTCGGATTCTCAGGTCTGTGATGGTGAAAAAGTCTCTCAAGTTCTTGGTGGTGTCCAGTTGGCCGTAAAGCGAAGCCATGTTGTGGAGTCGAGGCCCGGCGAACAGAGCAAAGCGGTCCTTGATTTCAAAGCGAACGGTTTTATCGTATTTCCACACGTAACCTCGAGAGTAGTCCTCGGTGCAGATGATGTCCAGCAGGGTATGCTGGGTCAGATCCTGCACCGTCTTGGGCTCCATGGTGAAGGCATCCAGGCAATCCGTGGCATAGAACTGATACGGCTGCCAGGTACGTCCGTAGTCCAGCGACTTTTCCAGTACCATTTGTTCTGGTCGGCCCGATTCAAACGTGAGGACGATATCATCTGTCAGCTCGATGGTCTTGTTCCACGACAGCGTGATGTTAACCAGGAGGGCCTTTGGATACCTTTTCCAGGATGTCGACTGCCAGAACGTCGTAGGGTTGCGGCCCTCGATGTCAAACATGAGTTCCGGAGGATGGGCGAGTTCCTCGGTGCTGGCGTCACATTCATTATTACACATGTAAGGGTTTTCCTATAAATAGAAGAACCACAGAAGATCACATGTTAAGGGGAAAATAAATGAGTTCAGTCGACCCAATGATTCTGATGTATTAAACATGACAGGGTCAGACCTTTCATGTAAAGCGGCCAAAGGTGGAGGAACTTCGAAACAACTAAGTTGGGCTAATAAGCTTTGCAAGTTTTTCCTCGTCCTCCATGGCAAGGTGACAATGAAACAGCAATCTCCCAGGTCTTCTAACTGTTGGAGGGCTTCATTAATATCCTGCCTCGACCATCCCCTACAGGCATTTTCTGTGAGGTGGTAGAAAGGCTGAATGGTGGTGGAAAATTCCACCCAGGTTTCTTAACACAATCTCACGGTGGTGTGTTAAGGTGTGACATTAACTGCAGCATCTGGTACCCTGTGTCTTTGGGCTTCTGCTAAATTGAAAATGCAATCTGTTGAGAGCTAATATGTTAAGATCCAAGACTACATGCATGAGGAAAATCGAATAGTCCCTTAAGGTAAATAAAAAAAATCCAAGTCCATAGGGTTATTTGAGTTAAAGCCCTGAGGCACAGTAAAAGACGGGACAGTATGTCAGTGCCTCGTAAAGCCGTTGCAGTAAAATATCCACTTGGCAATCGTAAAAACGGCCAGCTAGCAAATATTTGAAGCTAATAGGGAGTCAAACACCAATTAAATAATCCTTGTTTTGGGTGTGTACAGGTGTTCCTAATATTATGGCCCTCGAGTATATTCACCCACTGTTGTCACTAGATAGCGTATGTCCAAACATAATCGATCCCCGTGCCCCGAGGAGCTGAAAATGTGCTGCGTGTTAAACTTGGCAACCTTGGCCATTGGTCCAGCACCCACAGGTTAAATATATTTTATCACCGCCTCCGTTGCTACTTGTCTCCCACGCTTGGAAATACAGCCTTTATGTAGATCAATAACCTCGACCCGCAGAAGCGGAAAGAGATAAAATGCTGAGTGTATGGCCTTATGAAAATCAATAGCAGACATCTGTGTTTTACTGGAGAGGAACATGTGAGGGCTCTGTTAAGCAATTAATGCTTTGGCACATGCAGAAATAATTGACCGCACCCTAAACGCAGCGTAGCTGTAATTACTAAAGATGTTTGTACAAGTCCCACCGGGGTGTTGTGTGGTCAGGATGGGGAGGGGGGAGTAGAAAACCAATCCCGAACTGAGGTTGCTGGAGCACTTAATTGCTGTTGATGTCATCATAACACACCGGTTTGATCGGATTAGAATAGAGATTGTGTGTGTGTGTGTTGTTGGCAGGATACTGCTCTGAATTCCTGTCGCATTGTCCCCATTACTGTCAAACTGTTAACCCAATTTAACAGGCAACGAGAAGGATAAAAATCAACAATGTCGTAAACAGCGGCTCATGAATTTGATTGCAGACTCCATTGAGTCGCACTTCACAGAGTCGGAGCTGTTTGGAGTGTTCATGCGCTGGAAAGGGAGATTAACTCCTGCTTTTTATGTGAGGAGCTTTTAGACACATTATAAAGCACTAGTCTAAATTAATTTTAATCTCAGAGTTTTAGAGCTCTAGATAAATTGTATGTTTGATTTGGGGGGATTTCACGAGAGATCAATTCGTCCTTATCTTGAATATATGAAAGAGTGTTGTGCTTTGAGATACAAATTGAATTCACACTCTTAATTCAAACCAGTTTTAAACCTGTGGCGCTGACAACCTTGGCCTGTCTACATTGCAGCCATTGATGGAGGATGGGACTCGAGGGAATATAAATTTACTGCCTGCTGATAAGACATCAAGATGGATGGGCTCCCACCAATCAAATCAATCTGTATGTGTGACAGATGTGTCAGACGTATAGCCCAGACAGCAAATTGAGCCCAGCCTGTAGCATCTATTCTTCTTCTCTTCCTTTGTGTCCTCCATCTTCTCTGTTTCATCTTAAAACACACAGTAATCATAATATCATGTGTGTTTTTCTGTATTTAAAATCATCTGTTACTTATTAAAAGGTTAGAATTATTTGAGGAGGGGTTAAATTTGCCCTTTTTTCCATATTAATACAAAATAAAAGTTGTCTGATATTCTTACGTCGACATACACCCAGGATAAGAAATTACAGCACACTTAATATCCACTTTCTAGCATTCTAGTTGAAATCAAAGGTAAAAAAATGATCCAATGATCCACCTTATTAGCTTTCTTTTTTATTAGCTATTCTCGTCATGCTAGTGAAGTCTTTTGCTCCTTAATAATTTCTTCATAGCAACCCGGGGGGCTTTTTTTTTTAAGCTGTGCCATCTCGTTTTCCAAATTCTCTCTCTCGCCATCCATGCCTTGAGTGGATCAGCCATCACCACCAACCCCCCCCCCCCAATTTTTCTTCTTCGTTCCCTCTCCCATGGTGATAGGTGGTGCAGACAGAAAGAGGGGCTTAACCTGGACGTGGAATGAATATTGGATGCCAGTGTGACAGATTACAGTGGTAATAGACACCTGGGCCAAATCCTCATGAGGATTACAATCATATTTTCAAATGGTTCAGGGTCGGCCAGAGGTCGCCCAGACTGCACGGTGGTCAACAAGGTGATAGCGGACCACACACTGTGTATTCACACCAACTTGCTAGTATTTATCTTTCGAATACTTTCATGTCTCCTGGCAGACCTGCAACTGGGATTTTTAATCTTTTAAACGGCTTGAATTGTTTTCCAAAACACAAAAAAAAAAACTGTTGGGTGGCTTCAACCCTTTTTGTTTCGTGGCCTCAGTGGGAAAGATCCAAGATGGCTAACAACCGTCACATAAACGATGGGGAGCTTATGAGGTAGGACCATGTGTCAATTTGGGAGATTCACGAAGCTTAAAAACAATAGTGGAGTGAGCCTTCAGCACCTCGTCTTCACGTTAAGAGGATATAAAATACATTTTACATTCCATTATCTTTTATGTGCCGTGTCACTATCATATGCTTTGAAGGACACGATGATGGCCCCGTGCTGGAGAGTAGAAGCGGAAAAGTCACAACATGAAGAGTTCATGGCTTGTGCGGCTCGGCGCAAGTTGTAAGAACAGTAAACTCTTGAAAGGTTTGACCTCAACCCCATTAAACCACTTGAACTTTGGCATAAATGAACAAAAATGATGTCAGAGATAATCTTCTCAACAACAAGAGTAGGGCAACATTGATTTTCATTTTCTAATGGGCAGCTTTTCCAAGATATGTGTGAAAAAGACAATGTTGGAATTAAAATGATACATCATAAAGTAAGGAGAGGTAATCAATGAGTCTGTCATCATGTTCACTTCATATTGCGAAGTGAATCAATGCAACGTTTTATTCCGAATCAGTAGAGAATAACGATCCCGTCGTCATTTTCCGGATTTCCCTTTTTTTTTTCCACAGTACCCCTCAAGTCATATTTAATTGTATTTATTTTTTTAAGAAATGATTAAAATCAATACTGTGGTTAGGCCTAGCAGTCTCTCAGTGGATCTTTAACTGTGCGGAGAATAGTTGTGATTCAGCTCCAGGCCCCTCTGTCAGATCATTGAAGGTCTATTTAGTCATTCTAAAGGGAGACTTTCTTCTTCTTGTCTTTATTTCTCTCACTGTGTCTCTTTCTCTGCAAGCCTTCCATTCATCACCCCCCACCTCTGAATCGGAGATGATTGACAGATGACTCTGGGGGAAAAGGAGCTCGGGCCTTTTACTTTCTCTGAGCTTGGAAGATCACGACACTCGGACACACTGACTGACTGACTCGTGCAGACACACAATTTAAAGGCAAGACTCAGGGTTTAAAAAAAAAAAAAGACAAGAAAAATAAATGAAGGGGGGAAAAAAGCAGTATACTGATTAATTACAAGTGCATCCACTTGCATTCCTAACAATGACTCCAATCATCCACTGCAATTATAATTCACAATTCTCAAAAGGGACTCAAGGGTGCTCTACCAGTTGATTGTGACCGAGCGCCTGATGATTACAACGATGCCATAAAGATGAGAGCGAGCCAGTGGCGTTTGGAACCGAAAAATAAGTTTCACAAGAGGGAGGGGCGGGAGTAGACTAATCAACTCCACTCTGCTGAAATTAAAGATACATTAAGCACTGTGTTAGTGGTGAATTAAACTAAGAGATATAAATTAATGAGTCAACACAGAGCAGCGTGTTTGTGTGTGCATGACGAGGGGTTGCCTGTTTGTAGAATTCCATGCGTACGTTTCTGGTGCCAAATGCAGCAGAAGCACACTGGTTTTAGGCTGCAATCTTCTTTAATGAGGGATTAGATGCAGTGGTTGATCTTGTGATGGCTGCATACACTTGCGCTCATTAGGTAGTCAGCATGGGCTTAAAATAGCAGAAATAAAGGAATAGTCCATCTGCGAGTAAACACACTTGAGGGGGTGGGGGTGGGGGGGGGTTAGGTGCTTAAGTGCTGTGTTTTTTTTTTTTAAATGTGATGGGTTTCGAAATGATGCAGGCTACGAGTTTAATGTCAAATTAACATAAATGAGAATTAGACATTTATTTTTAAACAACCGCAGAGCTTAAGCATTCACGTTGTGGTGCGATAACTGTTTGTACACAAATGGTGCAGCAACACTTATAGACAGTACTCAAGTCATGTATTCTTTGTCTGATGCAAAGAACGATTAATATTATTATTAATGTCACCGTTGTCTATTTTTATAAAATAAATTAGTCCTATTTTTCCTAATTAACTTACACATCACGATATTGATTCTTTTGGGGGTCTGGAAAAGATAAATGGCATTTCAATGGGCAAGATTTGAGATATGTTAAGGAAAAAAGATGAACTGGTAGCTCAACGCACCACTGCGTTTGGATATTTAGCAAACAAACAGAACGAGAGTCATTTACAAAGTTGTCGTTTGGCTGGAAGTGAATGCATCATGCAAATAGATTCGTTTTATCCTTGCTTGCACATCTTGCTGACAGCTGCACAACGGAAAGCAATCTTGTCACACTCAGGGGAGGTGAATTTCGGGTGAGGGTACCTTTCCATTTATAATAACTCCCTTCCTTTTTTTTTTCCTGTAATCTTGCATGCAGTATTCTCACACAATTGTTTTTTTTTTTCCGGAGCGGCTCAAAACAATAAAAATATTCAACGGCACGATGAAACTTGATGCAACGCTGATTTCAACAGCATTTTCTGTTCCTCTCTATGTGCTTTTTTTTCCTCCCCATATGCACCCACTCTACCTTTATCTATCTTCTCCAAGAGTTGATTTCATCTGACGCGACTGAGTTGAGGAAGCCATGGGCGGAGGTGCTACAAATGCTCTGTCACCGCTCTAAACATGGCAGCAAGCGAACGCCTTGACAGCTCTCGGGTGCAGCGCCGGGGAAATCGGCAAAGATGCAGTGCATCACTGTAGCCGATATGACTCTACCCTTTATATCTCATTTCATCGACACAGACAAACTGCGATACCTCCACTCGATTCCGATGACTTACTTTATTTAGGGACTGGTGAGGGAAAAGTTACTAGCCTGGAAGTGGAAATCTCCCAGATTGAAATGATGCATTGAAAAAGTAAAGAGTTTACTGTAAATGAGGTTTTTATTAACGCTTATCACTGTGGAGCATCGAGCTACTATATTACTTCTGACTCGACACAAATGAGAACGAGATGTAATTTGGCCTTTCACATCGATCTAATCACCGCAGTATTATAAGACATCACTGCTTGGATTGGAGAAATGTGTGAGAATACGACGACATTTCCGGGATATAAAACAAGATCCGACCAATATCTAACCACATTTGTGAGTAAAAAGCAAAGTGTGGGGAGTCTCTGTCTCTTAAATACCAAGGTATTAGGATTTTTGCAAAAATATTAAGGTGTAAAATTGTCAAATTTCATATTCACAATCCAATAAAAGAGTAAAACTATTCGGCAAGTTTGACTTAAAAATTTGAAATGAATAAAACACCTCCTTCCCCAAATATTGAGTCTAGCAAATGAAGATTATTGAAACACTTAATTAGTAGTCTAAACCGGCTATGTGGACGTTTATTGATAAACCGCAGAAAATGTTGGCTTGTAGTATTATGCAAATCCACCAAATAATGACCAGCCTCTAGGGGCTCCGGGGTACGCACACTCCGTGCAAGCAGTCTTGTTTCGCTGGCTCTGCTCAGTGAGGGCATCTGCCTGCACCAACCCTTGGAGAGCATCTGTTGGCAGTGAGATGGAACAGCGTTGCCAAACCTTCACCCTCGTTTGACTTGATATTGGGAGGATGGCATCTGAACTGATGCACTTTTTGAATAGCAGGATCGTCCGCAGGGATTATATTTGCAATCAATGATGAGGACAAAACAATGGATGTCATCAATGATATTTTTTGTATTATGAAAATATATAGGCAAGCCCCCAAGATGCATAATTGTCATGGGAGTTCATGGTTGTGAATTTGGAAGCTGGTTAGCATGCGCTGTTAGCTAGCTTTGATTTTCTGTCAAAACCGAGGAAACGTTACAACTCAGTGAAGCACAAATTGCATGTGTATAAGTCACGAGCGGCGATATTGCAAAGTGTGCCCATGCATGATTTAAAATTATTTTGCACGAATATCTCAACAAAAAACAACCACTTCACTAATTATACTTTATCTTCAATCAAACTTAAATTCTCAAAACTTGCTCCACGCATGGTTGCTTTCCCTTAGGGTGTTTTTTTATTTCCTTTTTTTGTAGACAAAGAACATTATGAGAAAATCCACTTACTAATTTGAGAAGTAAACTAAAGAGTATACACGGCTGACTTGATGACAGCTGTCAGTGTGACAAGAGCTATTATCAGGTGGGATTTAAATTGTTATGCTAGAGGCAACCAGGCGGTGTCCAGGAGGGATTTGAAAAGACAACGTTTGTGAAGAAGCTAGGGAGGCTTTCAGGTACTGTCACTCAAACTTAGATTGTTTTTCCTGCAGGCCCGTGTTGAATATTCATATCTAGTAACTCATAATGACACGGCAAAAGTAAAAGAACTAACATTGTGCCACAAGCAATTATACAACAAATGCAAGCGCTGGCGCATGTAACAGTATGTTGGATTGTTTTTTTCTTTTTTCCAGAATCTCTTGAAGAAATGATGCAGCAGTGTGATTAGATAAAGTATGATGTCACTCAATGGTGAGCAGGGTTGAGGAGTACTGTATTTTCCGGAATATAAGGTGCACCTTCAATGAATGGCCCATTTTAAAACTTTGTCCATATATAAGGTGCACCATTAAAATCACAATATAATAACTTTAAATACTGAAAACAATAACAATATATCAATAATGTTAATATCACACAACATATTTGGCCCACAGGCCGGAATTTGGTCCATATATAAGGCGCACTGGACTATAAGGCGGCTTTTGAAAAAATTTGAGGTTTTTAGGTGCGCCTTATAGTCCGGAAAATACGGTAATGTCATGAGGATAGGCCGGGTTGAGTTACAGAAAATACATATGTAAGGTGGATTTAGTAAAAATCTGGTATAAAATAAATTATATATATATATATATATATATATATATATATATATATATATATATATATATATATATATATATATATATATATATATATATATATATATCAATAAAATAAATAAAGTAATATAATATAAATAAATGCATATATAAATTAAATTAAATAAATATATAAAAAATAAAATGAAACCCACAAAATTCATCCCAAATAAATTCTCAACTCTCGTGTGCTCAAAGAGCATCCTAACAAGACTAAAACAAATATTACAGGTAAGCAGTTAGCCCGTATGTCAGCCCCCGCCTACACTTCCCAGCGGGCACTGCCCTCTTGTCACAAACCCGTTTGCTGACTTCAGCCAATATAACGCTGGCACAAGTCTGCTAAAAGGTGTTCATCCAGTCAGCACAACAGTCTCCCACCTTGGCTTTCAGAACCTTGTCTCCCTTTACATCACAATGCACTAATCTCCAATAACACGCTCAATTAAAAAGCTTCTTTCCCTAAATCTCGACGGCACTATAATATAACACAAAGTAGTTGAGATTAAAGTACTTACATAATCAACAACAATTAGAGCACCCTGATACATGCTATTAGCTCTAATCATCAAGCAAATGTGTCCTTCATTACCCCGCTCGCTTTAGCAACCTTACAAATTCCAACCCTTGCGGGATTTCACTTTTCTGCCTCTCTGTCAAGTGCTTTGCAATTGATAATCTATTTCAAATAGCTTCTCACACTGAGCATGTAAAGAATTTAAAGTCAACACGGCGCTCTGTAGGAATTGTTACTTTAGAAATGGAGCAGCCCTACGGCTTCCAACAAAGATGATTCAGAGTGGAAATCCAGTATGCTGGCACGGTGAGCGGCTTACTCTGTGTTCTTATCTCTTGGCAAGAGCTATGCTGAGGCGCTCGTTGCCACATGGCACCCAGATACGTGGTGAAGCGCAGTCACACGCCGGCTTTTGTGAGTCACCGCGCACCACTGTGGATTTCCGAAATACAAAAAAAACACGCAAAGAATCAAAAAGGTCATTCAAATTCTCCGAATAGCAAAATTAATAAAACAGTCACTTAATTACGTCACCACCAGGCCTTGAGCTCGACGTGGTACGGTTTGGAACAGTAAATCTTCATCTGGCTCGTGGTTGCGCCGTTGGATGTGTTGGCAACGCGTAAATAGTGGGACATCATAGCGGCGCGACACAGTCTAACCTGCCAATAAATTCAATAAAGGCAAGCAGCCTGTCACAGTAAATAAAGAACAACAATGGAGGCTATCCAGTTCGTGTGCTCTTCTTGCCATACCATATTTGAAAAAGGTGCATTATGGGGTATTTCATAATTCGTTGTCATCCAGTCATTTGGTTATTTATAATCTAATCCCATAAATGATCAAAGTGTCATCAAACAGATAAATAGTCACACCTCTAGTGTTGCTAAAAGGAATCATTAGGTTATTAATGACCGAAAAAACACAGTGTTCACATTTGTATTGTTACGTACTAAGGGCATGTTATATAAATTAATCGAGTCTCTTCAAATCAGTCAAACCGAGGCAACGTGGCAAAGCGGAATGGGTTACAACCTAAATTGCATTCCGAAGGGAGAATTAAGTTATGTTAGAGAAGCTAATTAGGGTTAGTAATTTATTCAACTGAGGGAAATATAAGATGGTAGAACAACATGGCAAATCGACATCTGCAAGTTGTAAATGAGACGAATAATGCTGAAGGTGATTGATGTTAAATTTCAAACATGTAAGAAATCTTAATGAAGCGTGTAATCGACGACTGATCTATAATCAGCAGCTATTTAGTCCTTCATATTTCTCCAAGCACGTCAGTTTGATGGCAAGGCAGGATGCCAACTAATAACACAAGTGCACAGAAGCACTTGATGCGATCCGAGGGAATCCAGGCGGAGGGTGAGAGAGACTCATCTCGAACGCCAACGCTATCTGCCACAATGGCTGCCTCTCGCTGTATGCCGCATGTGTTTACAGACCGAAGGACGCTGAATAAGCATTGAAAGAGAAGCCTTTCGGTGAGACAACAATACGAGTCCCAAAGTAACAGCTAATACTTGGCGCCTCTCACTAAATCATTTCATTTCCAGCGTCTGATGTGCAGACAGGATGTAAAAATGCATTTCCAAGCCAAGCCTCTCAAGTGCAAACATAATGAAAAGATTAGCGCTTGTCAAATCAGGCTTCTGAGACAAGTGCATGACACCTTATATTTTTTTCAGAATTAAAGGGGAGTCCATTTTGGTCCTGCCTTCACCTGGAAGCTACCGTATTTTCCGGACTATAAGGCGCACCTAAAAACCTAAAATGTTCTAAAAAGTGCGACTTATAGTCCGGTGCGCCTTATATATGGACCAAATTACAAAATTTAAACTGGCCCGAAGCATTGTATCATGAAATCAATCATAAGTGGCCCGCTGAAGACTATGAATCATGAATCAAAAAGACTATGGATCAATATTTTGTGACTATAAAGTAATTTGTTGCGTCTGAAGTTGAAATAAAAAAGATAAAATGGAGAATGATTTGATTTGGATTCAAAAGCTGACATGATGCATTAATGGTGCGCCTTATAGTCCGGAAAATACGGTACATTCCTGCCGATACTGCAAATCCACCCACAATTTGCTCTCTCTGTCTTAAATGGGGTTAAAAGAATGCTAACAATCGGAATAGCCTTGACAGCACTTGGCTACCTCCCTTCTGGCTAAATTCAGCTACTCTCATCCCTTCAAAAGAAAGTGGAACTCTCACCTCGGTTCAATCAGGAAGATTGCTTATTAAGGAAAGGCTCTGGGGTACGTCACTAAATTGGGGGGGGGCTTGGTCTCACTAGTGCGATAACTACAGATTTATGTCAGAATTAGGTGTAAATAGCTGCACTGGCTATTCCCCTTCTTTAATTAAGCAAGCGCATTTTCCAGGCTTCAGCGTGTTCCCCTTGCACGGCATATGCTTGCTTGCTTAAATAGGGAGCGAGCCATGTGGAGGGGGAAAAGAAGAACCACTCGAGTGCATTCCCAGCAGATTTAAATGGCTAAAAACAAAAAGCATGACAGACTCCATTTTTTTTTTTCCTGGGGATTTAAGAAAATATATTGCCATAACAGAGGATAGAGGAATTCCATCTGGATTCATTTGTTTTGTTTCCCTTTCTGTCAATGAGTAGTCAACAAAGTGATACACAGCAACGAATGTCAGATTACTTCTCGGTGTCAGATCAAGCTGAGCGCACAGTCAAAATGTTCCAGCATGCTGCTCATATATTGCTTTGGAAAAAAAAAAAAAGTGCAGAGTGTGTACTTCCTTGACAATTCTATCTGTAACCAGAGTTCTATTTTGGATACTCCAAAAAAAGCAACTTAACCCCACTACTGCCTACTTCAGCTATCAAATATGGAAAAAATATTGAGATAAATTTCCAATATTTACTCAAAAAGGAGATTAAATTCTGTTCTTAGAAGCATCTGGAATAATTCGACCCCCATCACGTAGATAAAAATGAGCAATAGGTTTTGCCCATTCATCTGCTGCAATTAACATTAAAAATCCAAAACAAATAAATAAATAAGATCATACACGCCATATGCCGCGGAATCTGATTTGCATTTGCAAACATTGCTGTGAAAATTAGTGTTCAAGCAGAAATTTATTCCAGGATTACAAAGAGCAATTACAAGTAATATTACATGGCTATCTATTCTCAGGGCATCAAATGGGAAAAGTAGGATGAAAGCAGATGCCTTCCTGTCGTAATTTTTCTGAAGTGATTAACTGTGAAATGCACCAAATCCCCCCATGACTGCAAGAGAGATTCAAACCACACAGTAAGGAATGAAAAATGAAAAATTGAGGCTAAAAAATGGACAAAATTGAGAGTTCAAGGAGGCTAATCAGGTCCGAAAAATCAATGAGCTGCAAGCGTGTTTAACACAATGTGAGATTCCTGGTTTTCAGTTAAATAACTCTATAAAATAATCTGAGGTGAAATCGCTACGAGATAATCCATGACTTGTATTCCACAACTTTTTGATGGCAACCGTGAAATATGCGAAAACCGCAAGTGACTGAATTATTGAAAGCAATATTTTTTCCAAAGGGCTCAATCCACAAAATTCCACTTTATAAACTATTTTTATTCACACACAAACACTCTAAAATTCAGATTCAAAGTTTTCCTTTTCATTGTTTTGGGGCAAAATAAGAGATGTTTGTCTCCTTACTTTTGAAAGAGAGTCAACAGAGGCTGCGGGAAGCAAGGGGGGGAGGGGGGGGGTTGTTATCGCATCGTGGAAATATAAACGGTTGAAGCAACACTCAGATAGACAAGTCACTCCATCACAGAAAAAAAACAAGACACCTGATGTTGTCAGCAAGCCAACTTTTCACCAAGTTTCCATCTCCAAACTTTTCACCCCGAATTTTTTTTTAACTCGTGCGGTATACAAAATATTATTGATGGTGCTTACGTTTAATAATTTTTACCCTTATGATTATTTTATTGTGTCACATTTCGGCAAATTTAGTTGCATCATATTGGAATAAAACGTTCAATTGGTTTTAGCTGGGCAAAGATGAAAGAAGCCATGTTAAAAATGGATCAAAATGAATCTTCACCCTCCAACGCTTAACACTTGGATGTGTAATTAGTTTTTCTATGCCGGTTAATTGCTGCCGCGGTTTCTGAAATGTGACCTTTTTGATGTCAGTCAGTTGCTCTGCAAAAAAAAACGCCTTAGTACTTGCCTTTTGCTATCTCGCCCACTTCACAACAAAAAAGGCACCGTAAACAGGTTTATGAGACAGAATGTCACAGACTATGAAAACATTGGAGCCCTGTGAAAATCATCTCACCCACTCATCCACCACTAAACTGAACGGTATTAGGATTTGAAATGAGACATATTGTGGATGACAGTTGTTTTATTTCTTAAGGAAATGTCACTTGGCAGTAAAGTATGGGAGGGGGGGTAAAAATACTTTAAATCCTTAATCAGGATGAGCTTTGGATAAGGTCAAGTTTGGATAACAAGGGCACGTCTCAATTGCAATCGGTCTCTATCAAACCGATAAAAACACACTTGGTTGATGTAAAACCAAAAGTCACAAAAGTCAACAACGCCCATGACTACACTGGACAAGTTTGAATTAGACACATGTCACACATTAGACAACTGCTTTGAAAGATTAAAAATCTGCTCCCATTTATACCTATGGGAAATTTAGAGTACAGGTGGTCTTCGGTTTATGGGTCAACGAGGGACTTTTTTGCGGTCCCATTCTCTGTCCTGAAGCTCTCGTAATGATTTAGTAAATGAAGTAAACTGTCGTGGTCTGTTATAGTTGTCTCTTTGGAAGTACATGAGCCCTGACTAATACTTGTCAAAATGGTCACATCAGCAGGCTGGCATGTAATTAAACCTGCTTGACTACTTTGGGAAAGCAGCTGATTGTCAGAAATCATCTAGGTTCATTTAGGCTTTGTCGAGTCAGCCGACAAACTTCAGCCTTCAAGACATCATGGGGTTCCTCGAACTAAACAAATGTGTCATCTAGAAATTCAAATTGCCGTGCGACTTTAAAAGCTACAGAGGGAAAACTTGACATGACATGAATGGTCACAGAGGGAACAAACCAAAGAAAATAAATTCAAACAAATTGATGGGACAACGAGGCACATCTGGACGCACGAGTGTCCGGAGAGAGCCCATGACGTGAACAGGTGGAGACAAGACAAACGTTTTGTCAAAACTTCAACCTGGTGATCCTGAAAGGGGGATCCTTCCATCTGTGGTCCCTTCTCAAGGTTTCTCATTTTCCCCTGGCAGGGTTTTTTTGAGTTTTTCCTTGGCCTTTTGGGAGCTTAAGATCAGGGGATGCTTTGAGAATAATTGTCAATTTTCGCTATGTGAAGCCCTTTGAGACTGTTTGTGATTTAGGGCTATACAAATAAACTTGACTTGACTTGACTTGACTTGACTTGACTTGAAAAAAACCTGAATGTAATGAAAACAAGTGTCAGATTATTTCATCGATTTAATTTAAACTGGCTCATACGTTGCTTTAAAATCGTTGGGGTTCATTTCCCGTTCAAAAATAACAGATATTCTTTGATAGGCCAATTAAATGGTGGCTTAAGTCTTATTCCATTTGAGCAAAACAAGTTTTACTGTTGAATTATCTTTTGAAACGAAATGTTGCTTATAATGAAAGTTTCTGTTTTTAGCCACTCAGTACTTTTCCGCAACTCCAGCATTTTCTGCTGAAGATGTCAAACCAGAGGTATTACAGGCAATTTGATATAATGGTAGTCTTGCGTCTCGACATTCAACGCATTTTATTGCTATTTGAAAGGTCACGGGGCTAAAACCGAAAAAGTGTACGGGCAACTCGGAGTATCTGATGCAACCTTCGTCTATCCATGACCCAGGGATGAAGGTCTGTGCCGGACATAACGATACTCATCTAAGCATCATCCCATCACTGCCTCGCTCATATGATATTGAATTGGATTTGAAAAATTGTGTGACCATTTTAAAACTCGTTTGAAGACCCATTTGTATTCTTTGGTGTTTGACTGACTTTGTTATTGTTCCGTTGGTGTCGACTTTATTCCAGCTGCTGCGAAATGCGGCATAGAAGTTGTATGGTATAATTGCAATAGTGCGAGGAGACGTTGAAGCTACCCACTGGCTTTTTTAATTGAAGCTCTTATCACGTTGCCTGGTGTAGACACAGGGACAACAGGATGGCGTCAACTCACTAATTGGATAAAAGTTCATCAAACGGTTTAAAAGGCTGGCAATGATAGAGATAAAATACTGAATTTTATATCCGGAAATAGAGTGGCAGAGAGAAGCCGGCGACAGGCATGACTGCTACTACCCGTCCGTGATTCATTTGTCCATCACAGTCGCGGTGAAGCAAACAGGAGACACATTCAAGGTTTCCCTTTGGATCAATCGGGGGGGTCACACAAACGAGTAGTCGCACAATGGAAGGCGGCCCTGTTTTGACAACGGCCTTCTCAATATGACAAGCAACCTTTTCACCGGCTGAACTCACCGCACTCAATTCAATGTTAACTGAAGGAGGGGAAGACCAAAAAAAAAAGGATGTGTTTATCCAGCCATCCATTTTCTATCACATGAGCATTTTTCCTCAATGCCGTACCGGATTATAAAACAATTCTCAATTCGGCATCCATATATGGTAAGAGGCGCACCTGATTATAAGTCGCACTCTCTTTAAAGTGCGCCTAATAGGTCGAAAAATACGGTAACTCAAAATTGAGGGTAGAAGATGCAAAGATATTTCATCCAAATACAGACCGAGTTATATAATTTAATACATTTGAAATGTCATTTCCTACTATCCTTAATTGGCTGTTTTGGTACGTGCAATTTTCTTTTGCAATTTTCCGGCTTCTGATGAACCGATATTGTTTTGCGGTAACGATCCGAAGCACCACCTGTTGTGTGACGACTTGATAATGGCTTTTCATGCGGACACAGATTAGAACATTTTCAAAAATACTTTGTGTTAAAATATATCGGGCAACATATCAGTATGAATAAAACACATTATCTACATCTTGAATTATTCAGATTCTCCCGAATCTCCATCGTGGCCCACTGAGAAGATAATACCTAGTCATCCACTGCATGCTTTGCACATAGTCCTCTGGGTCTCATGAGTCCCAGATGCTCTTGCCTTCTCCAATCTCTCTTGATCATTTGCTCGCCTTTGTCATCCCAATTTTGTTAATCCACCCCCCTCCGTCTCCTTCCCTCATCTGAGTTTCTGCTGACGACAACTCGAATCTATTTATATTTCTCAAGTTACTACTCTTCTTCCAGGAACATTTTGTGATTTATCTAAAAAGCTATCAACGCTGCGTGCCTGTTCTGAGAGCATCTCTGATGACTTACACTACACACCGAAATTGATTAATCATTTAGCAATCTGGGGCAACCATCTGCGAGCTTCAAAGTGAAAAGGACCCCAAATACGGAGGAGGCCGATTTGCTAATTAAACACTTGACCTAATATGCAGCGTTTTATTTGCAGCTCCACAAGGAGTTGGGTGATTTTCATGATTGCTGGATAATTTGCAGATCTGCAACAGAGAGGTCTTTAAAGCTAATCATTGATTTCATTGAGTTATTTTTTGGAACAGACATGATTTTTATGTTTTGGTTTTGTACTACCGAGGCTATCGTGTTTGTTTTCCTTGGCAAAGTCACATTATGGTGTGTTTCGAGTGAGTAATCGGTGTCAACAACACTCTGAGGAGCAGCTCAGAACGTGACGTCAGCCTCTTTTGTTTTTAGCCACATTAATGCTTGGCCAGACTTTGCAATTGAAAACTGATAATCACTTGAATCTATGTACTCACCAATGCACAGTATGTCTCCGGAGGATTTCCACAGGTGATGTTAGGTGGATCAAGCGTGACCTTCAGGTAGTGGGTCATATCTGCCGCCTCTGGCTGGCAGGCCATATAGTCCCAGGTTAGTCCTTCGTCTGAGTAGATTTGGGATTTGCAAACGTCGTAGTGGCCCCAAGCCGCGGGGTAGTGCTGCATGGCGGCTTGGCAAAGGCCAGTCCACAACGCCTGCAGTGCCAAGTAGAGGAGCATGATTGGTCTTCTCACAGCTCCTCGACTTGGAGCTGGATCACCTTATGAAGACTTCGAAACAAGGATCCCCTCTTCTACTTTTGCTTCCACTGACAGCAATTGGGAGACGTGCCTTCTCAGTGACTTAAAGGTATCTTTTCGCGATTTCGATATCTCTTGGGTTAGCAGCCCATTGAGAAGAAGACGAGATTGAGAGAGGCTAGTGAAAAAAAAAAGGGGGGGGGACGAGGAGGAGATAACCCTTTGACGTGTTGATAAGACAATGTGTGACAGGTCTCCTCAGCTTGTCTGGCTGTCAGTCATTGTGCTCGTCTCGTGTGGCGGTCTGGAACTGTGGAGAAATGAGAAACAGGAGTGAATCTATGGCGAGGATTGAAGTCGGTGACATTGTTTGGTACCACTGCAAGGTGGAATGCAAATAAATTGGTGTTTGTAGACCAAGATGAAGATATAGTTTGCTAATTCAACTAGATGAGCATGCTTTTTTTTTTTTATATATATTCATTTTTATGTCCGTCTATTTCAGCGGTCACCAAGTTATTTTCCAGCAGAAAATGTATTTCCAAAACATGACATGCGTGATGGCAGATCTGTCTACAATCACAGGAGCACCTGGCATGCCTTGGGGTATTTCTGTCACAATAGACATTGTACAATTCTTCTTCTCTGCTCCGAGAACAGAGCGGTACCACGTGGCTCCCAGTGGAATAAAATAAATGACGGTGATGGGAATGGTAGCAAAAAAAAAAAAAAAAAGCTTCCTAAGACAAAGTATGCTGAATGGAATCTGAGTATCAACCAAGTGGATGGAAAACCATGAAAGATAACATCAACACCAATATGGAGGATATGGGAAAAACTGTTATGTATAATTTGAACAAAAAAAAATGAAGTTGCCAACTGTTATAAAGGTCTGAGAGGTTAAGGGGCCCCTTAAATGTAAAATAAGAGAATGTGAATGGGCGAGAAGTCAGCGGGTGAGGAAGCAGCCAATTATCCAGAAGAACTCTTGGCACCAGGCTCCCTGTCTCCCATTAGGAGACATACTATTACCGTGTTAAGGGGCACACTAAAGAGCTCCCTGGAATGCTGACTCCATGTGTGGAAATGTGCATGTGTGCATAGCTTTCAACCTCAATCATATCCTAACGATACATTTTGGGTTACCAAATTGATGTTCACGCGACATACATCTCGCCGAACATTACATCATCACCTATGAGTCATGGACTAAATGTGAGGTCAGCGATATTATTCCACAATTAAACAAATTCGTAATGCCCGATCATTTCAAAACAACTTCAGGTCGCAAAAGGACAGATTCAGCACAAACCAAGGCGGACTTATTAAGGTAAAGCGGTGATACGATGGATGTCTCCCCCCCACCTTCTTATTTTTAATTTCACGCATTTTATGCACTTTCAAGGGCAATTTCTTACACAGCTTCTGTCCTGCCTCTTTTACTTTCATCTTCTCTGCCGCTCACTGTTTCATATTCCCAACCAGTGCCTCACAAAAGCAGAAACAGGGCAGAGGGAAGGCCAGAAAGACAGGAGGGCAGACAGTCGGAGGTAGATGAAAGATAGATAAGGACGGAAGCTTCTGTCTGCTCTGCTCATCTTACCTGTTAATAACCTGCCAATATCGGACTGCGCTCCTCATGAATAAACATGCAGAGTGGAGCAAACACGACATCCTATGGAAGCACGCCGAGGGGCTTGCCTTCAAGTCAGCTCGGCACGTTTCCACTTTTTAAAGCCTACAAGTGGCTGCTTTATGAACTTTTAATCATGTCGGCAAATGGCTTCGGCGCTGACGACTGTTTAAGATGTTGGCTGGTTGATGGAATGCGAGGTTATACAGCCTCCTCCCCAAGACATCTTTTCCAAATGTGATTCCCATAGCCAACATTGTGCAGTTACAAGCCACATACAAGCCTCCTCACAAACGGATCAAGTGCAAGCACATGTCTGAAGACTTTGAAGGCAATCAAAGTGTGACTGCTCAAGACACGCTTCACTTGCCTCCACTGGCCTCCATCTGCCACAACACTCTATCCGTGATGTTTTTTTTCCCATCCTAAACACATAGACGTCCTCCCTTGAGTGGCCCGGCCCGGTCTGACACATGCACTCTGTTTGTGCAGGGGCAGCACTTTTGACGGGGCGACGTGGAGCCTCTTGCCCCCGAGTTTGAGTCGAGAGCCCTGAGGCGTCAGTTACTCCTGTGGCACATACAAGTGGTGGCGTGGAGGCACCTTATGAGAGGGCGAAACAAACCCCGCCTCCACCCTCCCCACACACACACACACTCTGCGTCTCTTTGCGACACAGGAACACCTAATGCATAATTAAAAACACTTTTCCTAAAAGGCAGTATGCACATTACTCTGCAGCCACAGTGACATGCTTGGATACTCAAAAATGTCCACTTTAGCTGTAAGGAAGATGCTCACTTGCGTTAAGCAGGAACTACCGTGAAGAAGCCAGAAAAATAAATAAATGTAGGTTAAAAGCAAGTCGCAGAAATAAATTATTTGACAGAAAAATGGTGAGCGTTGATATATTTTTTTTAGACTTTTTTTTACTTGCTTGCTAGAACTTAAAATAATTAACGCCTGGAGAAAAACTGTAAATGGAGACAGTTATTAAAAAAAAAAAAAGGGAAATTGTTGCATGTGGACTCTTGATTTCACAACGAAATATAATTGGGCTATATTTAAACTACAAATTAAAAGTGTTGCCTTCTACCTGAATTCAACTCAGTTGAAAATTAATTTTGAGGTCATTTTAGATTGTAACAATCATCAACAGTCATCCGTGTAATGTGCTGAGAATAATCCAACACTTTTTTTATTTCACTCGTACCCTCAAGCACATGCAGCCCCATTCTCGCCCCTATAATGCATTTGAATGGGAAACTAAAGCACCTGATTAAAATAGGCCGAGGGAGGTCTAACTATAACTGGCAGCTCAAATGATGACAAATTTAATGCCAGTGGAGACATGCAATCATGCTTGATAGATGACGAAAAGCAATGACTTCCACAAGGGGGCGCCACTAATGAAATTTGGTGATATAGTACCGAACCAAAGCACCCCCCACAAAAAAAATAAAAATAAAATCGGAGCTTTTGGAAGCAAATCCTATTAATGACATTATAGAAAATACTTTTACACACAAATATTCAACTAAACAAAGCAATTGGATGAACTTACAAGCGCTGAAAGTCCATTCGTGCAAATGTTCTCCAAGGTCCCCGGGCTCATCAACAAGTTCATCGGAATGATCATGAATGAAGAATGAAGCGTTTTTAAGACGCGCTCTTGCAGGCGCAGCAAAGTGATGAGTTCGCACGTCAGTCTCGCTGCACACACCACCATTGCTCTATTTGGACGATCGAGAGGATTGTCCTGTCATATGAACACAAATGACTGATGGCCGTCCTGGGGGCTCGCTCAACACCGCGCGTCATGCAAACCGGAGCACTTCTGGACACGAGCTCCAAAGTGTCCATCATAGTCCCTTCCAAGTGTCACTCCATCCATCGCGCCGATCGACTCTCCGATGGTGGCACTATCGGAAAACAAACTTGGGTCGCGCCCACGTTTCCTCAATTCTGGACATGCACGCACTAAAGAGATGATCTTGCCATCACAATCGTCACTTATTGGATCTGATGCGAGATGTGGCGGCGAGGAGGATGGTGCGCTCCCGGGCGCCCGCTCAGCTTTGCAACTCCTCCACCGCGCGCACCTATGGGTGGTCTCCCCCCTCCCCACTCAGCCTCCTTGTCCTGCCCTTCTTCACCGCGCCAAACATCATCCCCACCCAAGCATGCATCCACCCACACGCACGCAATCTCTTTTAAGACGCACACACACGATAATAATATATATATTTAAAAAAAAACTTATATTATAAAGTAGAATGAGGAGCGTGCTCGCCTTTATTGCTTATATTAATAAAAAAATAGATATATTGGAGAAATGCAAATGTAGTAATCTCACAGAATAAAACATTTGCCAAATAAATGTTGACGTGCATGCAAAAATAATCGCGCAAACATTACGACAATGTATTCTAAAATTGGGGATACCCTATTACCAATAGTGTGAGCTGTTAAACCTGCTTTGATTAAAAAAAAATACTTTTAAGCATGGGTGAAATCATCAAAAGGTTGATTATATATTTTGCCGCATATTTAACGAGCGCAATTAGTTGCGTTTAATTCAGAAAGTGAATGACAGCTGCTAAAAAAGTATTGCTTGTAAAATGTGAGGTCATGGCACGCAATCTTGCAACATATTGACAATACATTTTCTTGTCGAGCTAGGCTTTTAAGATATAAAAATATTAAATCTACAGACATATTATCGTGCTAAAAAAAACTAATTAACGTGCTTGTTGACTTAATGACATATTTCCACATAATTTAACGGAGAAACTTTGACAGTGGCAGAGCAAAAATAAAACACAATTTGCGCACATCTTAATAAACATATTTGGGGAAAAAAATGAATTAATCAGTGCGCGTCTTAAAAATGTCACCTGACCACAAATCGCATCCCGGATTCGGCGCGCATCTCCGAACAAATTAAAAGTTTGAACACCATGACGGAAATGCGATGTGCACGCCTCTCACCTTAGTCTCAGAGCCCGCTGGAAAGCCGGCCATGCTGCCTGTTGCAGCCGCCCAAATCCGCTTTACGACGGGACATGTCAACCGCAGGTGCCACCAGCTTGCGTCCGATCCGCCGGATGGGAGACAGCTTCCAGTCCACCTGAAGAAGCGACCACGGTTTGGAGACAATGCTAGAAAAATACCTTTCTCCCACGAGCTGTGCAATTGTTTAAAAGTTTGCAGAAATGTTCAAGCTGCTGGATTCAAACATTGCAAGTCGCTCTGGTAGGTAGGGGGGCGGGGAGGAGGGGGGGGGGGGGGGGGTTCGGCGTCAGAGGCGCAGAGCGAGCGAGCGAGCCGAGTGGCTGCACACATGCAGACAATATTGGGATCCTTTGACAGCTCAAGTTGATTTCTTTGCAGACAGCAGCTGCCAGGGAGCCACCACCTTGAACTGCACTTGTTTTATTCATCAAAGATGCCTCGGTATCAGCACGTCACAAGTTGAAGAAAAAAAAGAATATGTGCTACTTTTCTTTTTTATTTACATATTTTTTTTTGCAACATCACCCAGAAGTCAGACAGCATTTTATGGAGCAAGAACGCATGAGATGTTTCTACTGCAAGCTTTTTGTTACGAAAGAAAATTAAGACCCTGCATGTAAAGAACTAAACTGGTTTAGTAAACATAATTGTTACTGTATGTTGGGATGAGCCAGAAGTCAAATTTACCTGAGTTATGAACCATTTAGGGGGCGTGGCTTATTCAATGTCAGGTTGCTTGTTGGTTCCATATGCCTGTCGTCATTTTCAGTTATTCTTTGGGGATGGAATTCACATCTGAACAGAAATATTTTCAAAATGATCAGTTTTTCTTCACTAAAATACCCAAACTTGTTTACTGAGAAAGTAAAAGGACATTGAGATTAACATATACTGTGATATATGAAGACGATTAATGAAAAGCAAATGGTAACCGAGGTTCAATCATGGAGGAAATCCGAAATATGCCAAGAGGCCTCAAAGCTAAACGCTTGACAAATGTTCACTTTTCAACAATATTAAGCCATGGCATTGTGTAAAAAATATCAAATATAGCCATCCAAAGGAGAATATAAGGGGCAAAGTGGATTTTGACAGCAATTAATCCCTGTCATGGATCAACGCAATAAACACAATATGGCAGATGTAAAGCACACAAGCATGATCGCTGTTTCTTCATCATTGTTGGACTCGTCAAGGGTGGGGACGACGGAGACAGCTCTCCTTGCAGCCGTCTCTCTCTTTGTGTCTGCCTCTTAGCCCGAGGGCAGCTTGCCTGTCATGAACCTCTTTTTCTAATTCACTCTGTGACAAGAGAGAGGTGCACGGCGGCAAGCTAACAAAGAGACACTTTAAGTCGAGACTAAAATACGTGTTCACTCAATGCATTTTGGGATGTTAATCCATGGCTTCCTCAAATATTTTTTTTTATTCTAGAGTTAAGCCTTGAAGAAATTAACCAAAGTGGCGGCCGTTTTAAAAGACGCAAATGTAGCTAAACACAATTGCGTAATGTGATAGCTACTAGACTGCTGGTCGAGTCCACCAGTGGCCCAAAAAAATATTTTTTTCTTTAAAGAAGATTAAAGGTCCCATTGCCAATAAAATGCCCCCACCCTAGCGTCTGATAAAGTTCCTCCCTTTTTCCTCACTCGTCAAATCACATAATAGTTATTTGAAACTTGATGGATAAAGCATGTGTCAAAAATAAGTATTTTTAATAGATAAAAATTCCCTACAAAAGAAAATACCGATACCAAGTACCGATACCCTGAACTAAGGCTGGTATCAAACAGTCTTTGTGGTGTTTGAATTCCCTTGTGTGTGATCCAGGTGAATGGCGTGCTAAACCAGCATCCTTCAGGGACCGACCCCATGTTAAAAAGTCACTTCCCATTTCAATATGGGATGGCTTGAAGGAGCGAATCAGGTCAGTCTCTGCGCTTATCAGCCCGGCGCTAACCCTGGGCTCCAATCTGCTGCAAGCAGACCTCCAGCGTTGATCCAATCCTATATGGTCTTCTAAGCCCATGCAGCAACTTGGCAAAATTGAAATATCATATTATGTTATAAAACAATACCTGAAAAGAATTACATGGAGGCATAATCCAAAAAGTGCATGATTGAAAAAGGATTAGCAGCCTTGCATAGTTTGGTAGATTGTATGAGAGCGCCTCAGGTCCACCCTGATATGGTTTACGCGCTTCTACCGGTGATTTGGTTTCTTAACAGGCAAAGGGCAGATCCGTCCTTGTTCTACGATGTGCCTCCGTCCATGTTATCATGCCTCAGTGCTTTAAGACGGATAGCGTCGAAAAGACGGCTGAGATTTGCAGCCCAGGGCCAAAATTAACAATGTTTTATTGCTGTCGAGAAAAAAAAGTAGCACCATGCAACGGACACGGATTCTACGGGTCAGTTCCGGTTGCTAATGGTAATGATGATAAATAGTCTCCTCGGCTAGCAAGAAGAAATGAAGCCCACCTCTTGGGAGGTTGGTCCACCAAATTAGCTTTTGTCAATACTGTGCTTCTAATTTGTGTGCTTAGGATGTGCTGACAGAAATATTGCTTACTGTAAGTGACTGCGGGAATTGAATCCTATTGGCTTATTCATGCTGTCATTAGCATACAAGGATGAATGAGTGGCCGTGATTAGATACGGCCGTCGCCAGTCAGGTTTCAGCGGCGATCGAAAAGGAAGATGCTTGTAAACACGTTCAATAATTTGTTCGGTTTTAATTGATAGTGCAAGCGAGAACATAATACACATTAGAAATGTTTACCTGGTAATTTAAATGAAGACTGTGAGACCTGCAATCACTGCTGAAAGTTGAAATAATTTCCTTTCACCTTTTTTAATTGATCCTAAAACTTTATATAATTTGATCAAAATTTGAATAGACTAATTTTTGTATAACGTGTCATGAAAATGAGGACTCTGCAGTGCAGACATATAGAAAAGGTAATAATTGTAACATCAAATGCTTTTTTTAATATATTTTATTTAAAAATGCATGCACATTCATATCAATGATATTTGATGAATCCAACAATTCCCTAAACTAATAAAAGACTTGTTCTACAATCACACCAACTTAATTGTTGCAGAGTACAGCAAACTACGACAATGTTTCAGAGGTCCAGTCAGGGATGGAAAACGTCTTGGATTGTGTTTTCTGTTTTCCGATCGTGTAGTCCAGGTGGATGCAAACATGTCTGTCACTTTCCTCCGATGGGTACATGTTGATCTCCCCGGTCACCAGCGTGTCTTGCATCACATCCACGGGTTCATCCAGGTACAAAACGGCCTGTTTCCAGTGAGTCTCAGGTTTGAACGGAGACGTCGAGAGAACGAGCGGTTGCTGTTTGTCCGGACTCGGGAAGGAGACGGTGAAGTAGACACAGAATGCGTTGACGAGAGCCGAGCCAAAAGACTCGCACCTGAAGTGACCTTTGACCGACCGCAGGTGCTCCGCTGTGGTCGTGTAAAGGTCGAGCTCGGCGAACCGGGCCGGATGGGACAACACGTCCTCGGCGGTCACCGGGCTGACGGAAATATCTGAGTTCTTGATGCATCTTCTGGCAAAGTCACTCATAGATGACATGTCAACGCCGTAATTGTCTTTGACGGTGTACCAGAAGTGTAAGCGGTCCTCCACGACTGGCTCACAGATGGGCGTGATGAAAAGTTCGGCTTTATCGGGCAGAATGATCCCGTTGGGCTTTTTTAACCACTTGTCACGCGCGTACAGCACCGAGTTGAGCATCGACTCATGCAGGAGAGCATAACCCATCCACTCGCTAACTATCACCTCCACCATCTCCGGTAACTCAACACTCTCAACAGTCCCTCGTATAACTTGGATTTTATCCTCCATGTTATTCTGTTGGACTATTTTCACAGCTTGCTCGGCAATGGAACACGCTTCAACGGCGTAGACTTTCTTTGCACCGGCTTGGATGCAGAACATGCTTAAAACGCCGGTTCCTGCACCGACGTCCAGCACAACCTTGCCTCGAATCGATTCGCTATTCTTCAGAATGGCCAATCTGTACGTATTGGTTCGTACATGGTCCGCTATCATTTCTTCATGTATTGTCACATCGGAATAGCTATCAAAATAAAGGCTGTCTTGTCGGGTTTTATCGAATTTTCGCTTCTTAGCCACACGAGACATGTTTACCAAAAGGCAGGAGGCTCTTGTCGCAACACTTCCGCAATGGTATTTGATTTGTTATGGGATTTGTAGTTTTAAACAGCCCGGGATGCACTGACGTGAATGTAAAACAGCCTACATTTCCCACAAGTTAGCGACTATGACGTGGAAGTAGAATGGTGCGTTCAGGGACTGAGAGAATGCGGTATATATGGCTTTCACTAAACTACACAAAATATCTACTCACATCTTTCTGCTTATTCAAATTTGTTAAGTTATCGGTTTTATTAGTCGACTTTTTGGATAAATTTGCAACATCTATGCCTAGGTTAGAGTGTTTTATCTAGACAGCCACCATGTTCACCTTTTAACAACCTATGTGCAAGGCTTCTGAAATTTCCCCAAAGTTATGGCAGGCAGAACTTTCATTCTGATGGTCCTATGGGACTTTCAAATACCTTGGCCAAACAATACCGGACAAATGAGCAGGAGCTGTATTTTTTGTTCAGCAGTCGGTTGGGGAACAAAGCAAAGCAAAATATGAGAATTTCAATTTTTACTCAAAGCAAGAGGACAGTATAGTGGAATGTGCAAGAACTATGAGCTGTAAAAATCACAGATTTACTTTTACTACTTTTTAGATCCTAATTACCAATTGAAATGTTTTCTAATTAAATATCATTTAATTTTAAACAGCAGCCATATATGTATTTAAGTATTTATATGTGTTGAATGCGTGTATAGGAGGCCAGTAAAAATCTAAAGAAGAAGGTTGGCTTTGCACGAAGGCAGCTGTTCTTCCTCTTGGTCAGCTTGCATGGCCTCATGGGAGCTGCCTGTGCTCTGTTCGTAATACCGGACCTGTCAGTTGCGGCAACCGACACCTAAACACGATCACAACATTCTCCTGGAAGTGCACACGGGCGTGGACAGATTGCAAGCACGCAATCCACACAATAACACGAAATGCATGCAGAGGGACCTGCAAAAGCGTGATTGTGTATTTTTTGGGGGGCGGACATCTTGACGATCAATATGAGGCTGGATTGACTCACCCAAAAAAAAAAAAGCCCCAAATATTTGAAGCTGGTCTTTCATAACATCCACTTGGTCTTTTGTAATTGTATCAAATGGAAAACAACGGTGAAAAGCAAAATCTCTCGCCCTGGAGGGTTTCCACTGGAACTTATTTGTCAAGTCACCAACCCAGCGCACCAGCCGGTCCCATAGCAAGACCTCAACCCGTCAATCCACATCCTGGGAAATCAATTCATTAATTACAACCACTTCCCTGTAGACTCACTTCCCTCATGCATCCAAATATCAGTGACAGTACAATGCAATTAAGTCTAATTACCAAGTACATGCCCCATTTGGCGTAGGAAGGAGGCCTGGGCTGGCTGCTTAGGAGAGAATAAATGCCCATTTTAGAAAAATGGAATTCTGTTATATTATTATTTCAGACTACAACGGCATGGCGAAAATTGGAAAAGTGAGAAAGGTTTTGGGATTATTATATTTTCATGGTATGAATCCGATCCTTAAGTTTTATCTGGGATAATGAGAAATTGACTGAAACCACATTTCCCAAAGCAAATATGTCGCTGGGGTCTTTGAGTTGAAAAACACATTAACCCCTAATGATGGTACTCTATTATGCTACCTTGGACTCTTAATGTGTTAAGATTCTTTAATTAATACTCAACACATTTGAATTCAGCTTGTGAACTTGGAATTAAACTTTTACAAAATGTCTAGTTTTTGGTTCTTGTTGTAAGGAATACTTCCGTCCAAGTATTTCAAGGCAGGTTTAAGTCATTTATGGAGAAATAATTAATTAGTAAGGCGATGTAACCTGCCATGATTAGGCCAATTACGTTTTCATGTCTCGCAGGTAGCGAGCGTGTCGGCTTTCCCCGGGTCATTTCATGGTAAAAATTATGACTTCGCAAGCAGCCAAGGGACTCAGAAACATCGAAGTTGTTCATTTGTTCTAATTACAAGGACACGATAGTTCAAATATCTTCATTTTGTTGTCAACAAATAGACTGACACACAGGTTTGGTATTTTGGAAGCGATAAGGCGCTCCCGGCTTGTGCTTTCCGTTGACCTTGGTTCTTGCCAAGTAAAAAAAAAAAAAAAAAAATCAATGCTCTTTCAAAGAGACACAAGGCAGTATTCATTTTCTGTTAAGGTGCCGTGCATCTCGCCCTGAAGGTAAGCTTGCCTAAGAGCGAACCTGTCCTGGTAGCAGGACGTTTATCTGAGTTGACAGACCCACGGACAGAGAAACACGTGCTGACCACAAGAAGCAAGTCTCGGGATTTAGTTGTAGCATATTGGTTACTTTCAAACAAATACGAAAATCCATTTAAGCACATTAGCGCAACTGCTGAGTCTTGCGTGTCTAATTGCATCCATCGACCTGTCCACAACCTCAACCGGTTGAAATGAAAATATGAAATGAAAGAGCTTCAGTAGACAGATAAAGGATTTTGTGCCACATTATCCCCACGTTAAGAATTTCAAATGGAAACGAGAGAGCCCGAATTTATGGGGTATTGTTTTGCTTTTCTGGGATCACCGGGTTGCTTCCATTTTCAAGACTCGGGGAAAACAATACCACTGTCATTGTGAAAAAAAAAAAACGGTTTTAATGTACAATCTTTGTCAGTTTAATCTCTTAATCTGATTATTTTTTTCAACGCATTTACATTTTTGAATTATGGCAAGCACCGGGAGGGAATATAAAGGAAAATGGATAATGAGCTGCTTAACAGCTTAATGGAATAGTGCCGTAGCCTGCGAGCCATGACAGCCGTGATTGGTCGTTTGTTTACAACACAACCCCTCATTATGTTCTGGCCCGACTTCTCTCTGGCACACTCCAGAAGCGGATTATGCCAAGTAAAATCTGGACTAACCGCAAATTAAATCTCATCACCACAATCCAGACGCATTTTTCACAACCAAAACAAAATTCCGATTAAATTAACTAAATGCGACGGTACTCCGAGTTGAATTTGAACGGGAAAGTCAATTTTTCAGTTTTTCTATTGTTAGTCAAAGATGACCGAAAGCGAGTCTCGCCTCGGGTGGTGTTGACGTCCTCATGTGAACCCGTAAAAATAACAAAGTGTGCCCACAGGCCAAGACTGTCCCGAAGCAACATAAACTTACTGTTACAGTTCATCACCAAACACATTTTTTTCCCCCCCCTCACACAACTCATTGCTCCTTCCAAAGCCGCATTTTTCATCAGGATGTTCCATATTTTTTGGAGCATAAACAAAAAGAATTGTGCAGTTATTTTTGTCCAGTGAATTAAAAAAAAAAAACACAACAGTGGCATGTGAAGAGAGGCTGCTACTTTCTGAAAGTGTTGAGAAAGCCTTTAATTTGCATTTCAAAAAGTTACACTTGGGGATCCACGCCGAGCCTAACGGCCTCACCACCCTCCACCCCCCTCCCTTCCCTGAAACAATGACATCATCTATCCAAAGCAGCGCTCAGCTTGAGCACTTCTGTTCGGACCTCTAATTGGCCGGGCAGGAAGTGCCGGGAGGGACATTACATTGCAGTCTTAAATGGCTACTTTGGGCTGCTACACTGGATATTTAGTGAGCCCGGGTCATTCTCTATCCCCAGAGAGTCAGTTAGGAGCATGCTATATTGCCTGCAAGAAAGTGCAAAGACATACAATGGGTTGTAAACGACAGGATTCTGCAGCGAGGTCCCCGGATAAAGTCGAGGTGGCGTGTAATCACTGGATGGGGTGAAATATTGTCCCTCTGCAATTAATGAGGTGTAAATAATCATCAAGGTCTTGGTAACCTATTTTGCCTCTGTTTTACACTTATTTTAATTTGAAAACATGTATTTTTTTTTTTTTTAACTCCATCAGAAACTAAAAATAATAATGACTGACTAGCTGGCGATTACTTGATATGTGCTCTAGTCTTAAGTACCGTATTTTCCAGACTATAAGGCACACTGGACTATAAGGCGCACTTTCAATGAATGGCCCATTTTAAAACGTTGTCCTTATATAAGGCGCACTGGACTATAAGGCGCACCATTAATGCATCATGTCAGATTTTTAATCGAAATGAAATCATTCTCCATTTTATCTTTTTGATTTCAACTTCAGACGCAACAAATTACTTGATAATCACAAAATAATGATCCATAGTCTTTTTGATTCATGATTCATAGTCTTCAGCAGGCCACTTATGACTGATTTCATGACACAGTTTGCTTCGGGACAGTTTAAATTTAGGAATTGGGTCCATATATAAGGCGCACCGGACTATAAGGCGCACTGTCGGCTTTTGAGAAAATTTTAGGTTTGTAGGTGCGCCTTATAGTCCGGAAAATACGGTAATTCTTCATCTTGGTGTCTTGCCTTCGCCGGACCAAACTAAAAAAAAAATAAAAAATCAATATCCCCACGGAGAGGCTCAACTGTTGTAGCCTGTTGTAGCAGTGGCCAGTAGTGCGAGATATCAACACCCCTGTTAAAAGATTATTCTTATCAGTCATCTGTGCCAGCCCCTACGCCATGTAAACGAATATCACCGCCTGTCCCGAGATTAGAGCGCTATCGCGGTGACTTTCCAGTGCGGGGCAATAAAAAGTAATATACCCAGCTTTCACTCAGCGGTTTATACGTCGTTGAGAGAATAAGGAATTGGCAGTTAAAAAGCAAGAAAGATAAGCAAGGCTGTAATAATGCAGGTATGTCGCCTTCTGTGACAGATGTGGAGAATGTGTCGCAAAGCGCGTGAAATATTATTCGCCCCAACGTTGGTATTTAGATTTAGTTTGTCCACTTCCTGGACCCAAGGCGGAAATAATTTTCCCCCCACTACTCCAACACAAATGATCAGCTCGTCAACAAGCTCTGTAGGAGTCTGATAAGATGACGTTGGTGAGATAGTGGTAGTTGAAGTCAGACAGCGCTTTTGATTTGACTGCGTCGGAGACTGATGGTAAACGCTTCGGAATACAGTAAACACCGTCCTCCTTTTTTTTTTTATAGATCTTACTTGTTGCGTGTGAAATATGTTTGCTATTTCGAATGACCTCCAAAAGCCATCAACATTGCACATTTTACAGAGCTCCAATACATTTTCTCTCAATCTACCGGGATTTCTGCATACGGTAGTAAACCCGAGTGACATACAGTATCTCTTTACAGCTCACTTCACATTTCATCTAAGGCCCGCGAAGATAAACCAGAATCCTTCACTTGCTTCGTTGCCTCTTGCTGCAAGCAATAGGACAGGAAATCATTGCCATCAAAACAATCCTGACAAAGGTCAGGCCGAATCAAGGGAATTAAATTAGTCACCTTGAGGAAAAGCAGAGACCCATCAGAGGACAAACCCGGAGGCAGAATTAGTAATTGAGTGTGTTTACTGGCTAATAAACGTGTCATTTACTGAGTCTCGTCTCAATTTGAAATTATTATCATCATCTGATAATCATTTTCTACAATGGCGGGGAGAAAGAGAAAAAAAAACGACTAGAAGGCTTTGAGCGCCGGGATTGTTTCCACTTAATTTACATACAACTGTGCAATCTCATCTTCCAGAAATGTGTTCCCATTGTTAGAGACACACAAGAGCTGCTGGCTTTTTTTCAGATCTGCGATTCATTAAACAGGCAAATCATTTGGATGTTAGTATGTCACAAACAAACTGTCTTCATAGAGTCGTCAAGCAGCGGAGAAGGTGGCCAGGCCTATTTTTTTTTACTTTACTGGTGAAAGCACTTGTAAAAATCTCACCAAACGCCATAGCGATGGGATAATTGAAATATTATATAATATATAACAAATACTGTATTTTTTGGACTATAAGACGCACCTAAAAACCTAAAATTTCTCTCAAAAGCCGACAGTGCGCCTTATATTCCGGTGCGTCTTATATATGGACCAAATTCCTAAATTTAAACTGGCCCGAAGCATTGTGTCAAATTTGGATTAAAAATCTGACATGATGCATTAATGGTGCGCCTTATAGTTAGGTGCGCCTTATATAAGGATACAGTTTTAAAATGGGCCATTCATTGAAGTTGCGCCTTATAGTCTGGTGCGCCTTATAGTCCAGAAAATACGGTACATTGGTCAACAGCAAATTTGAACTCATTCAGCGCCATTGACAGTTATAGAAAGATATTAACTGGGTTGACAGTGAGTGCATTCAACATAATCTGCCCTTAACAATTGTATTCCGCATCAAATGCTAATGTAACACAGATCTAATCCGAGTATGAATCTCAGCAATCTCTTTTTGGAATCTTATGGTATCACCTCAGCCGAGAGGTTTTTGAACCTCTTATTATAACTTCAGCACACAGCCGCCCAACCCGACCGCCCGCCCGTCAGGGAGTGCAAGGTGTCGTTCCCATCGAGAGCGCCTCACTTCCTCCGCCTCTGTCTGTCAGCCAGCAGCTTATTAAACTACTCCCAGGCTGCAAGTGTCAGCCAGAGAGCGTGGACCATTATGATTTGCTCGTAGCCCTGTGTGGGCCTTTAACCTTCGGCTACAAAACGGCAGGTGCTTTGATATGGCTTGTAGAAGGGAATTTGAGAGCGATACGGTTGTCATTGTCTCGTGGAAGTTTAGCGACGGTCAAATCTACGAGTCTTCAACTACATGTGACTGACATCAAGAACCAAACAGTTCCTTGCTTACAAATGAGACGGATGCGGAAAGTCACCCTCATTTAAATGTGCAAACAATACATTTGTCCCTTCCCGACTGTTTGGAAATTCCAATGAATATAAATAGCGTTCCCTATGGATGTGTACACTGTTGAGTGACACATTTTTGCATTTTCAGAAGTTTGCTCTGAAGCGCGGACTCCTCAGTGGCTGCATGAGACTAATTGGAGATTGTTTTTGTTGTGTACGATATGTTTGAGAAACAGAGCGCTGTATATATATAGAAATTTTACATACTTGGAAAATTGTACGGGTGGCAGTCAAATGATATTTAAGTACATTTGGAAGGAAGCAGAAAATGTCTACCACACACGTTTACATGAAGCAGGATAGTAGCGTGGTTGATTATGTGTGCCACCATATGTTGAAATGCGGCGAGAAAATACGAACAGGTGCTAACGGTGGGAGGCCATCTTATAAATTAACGATGAGTCGATTTGGAAGAGTGAAAAGGTCCCGGAAACATGATTTGGCATCAAATTAGATTCTCAATTTAAGATGGAGTTGAGGTTGCAATCAAAGTGGGATGTGAGCTTGTGAATTATGTACGTCAACACGGTCAAAGGGAAACACAAAGGTGGTTATAAAAAATTAAATTTGTCCCAGGGGGTAATGTTTATTTCATTTTATTCATTTGGGGATTCTTCAATCGAATTTAGTGACCCCGTTTTGTTGTTGTCTTTCTGTCACACATTCACAACCATGCGACTACAATTTGGGTGCAAAGGTTAAACCACAAGAATTCCCTAAAACCTAATCTCACCTTGTTTTGACAAGGGGTCAACAAAAACAAAAAACCCAATTAAGATCACTATTGATTTTCGAATTGATTTGTCAAAGGGCAAAGGAAAACAGAAACGAGGCGATCACAAACCCTTTCATGAACTTCGGGGGACATTTTTGCATCAGCAAATTGCAAAAATTCCCTGTGAAGTTCAGAGATAATGTTGCAACTGTAAACCTTTTAAAGTGATGTATCATCCACATCATAGGTAGCAATATAACCTTTCTTGCATTGTATCATCTTTCCTGCAGTAATCAAGCACGCTTTTCATTTATAGGGAGAGCGCTTTGGCTCTGACTCCTCAGAAGGTCGTCTCTATCTCCCTCCTCCGAGGGTAAGCCACATAAATCATGTATGCACACACCCAGTTGAGCACCAGCTCGCCCGTTCAGCACCCTGGCAGCCACCCCCGTGCCGTGGCCCGGATAAACACCGGCTCAGATGAACTCTTCAGGTTATCCCCGCGATTCACTCGGCTCCACGTCAACCAGATTACACCGGCGATTAATATGCAAAGCAGCAGAGGTTGTCGTGGACAGATCGTGCCAAGATGAGTTGATATTTCTACGTATGATGATGTCATCGTTTGTTGACCCAGCAATGAATCGGTAGGGTAAAGTAACTGATCTAACTCTACTTTTAAGGGTCTCTGTGGTGTGATCTGGTTTGGGGAGGGGACGGGGGGGTTGTCTACACAAACGAGCGCAGTGACGCCTAGTAACACCAGTCCCAGTCCATACAGAGCCAAAGGATTGATCAAACTCCCGTCTGAATGAAGTGAGGCAAGGCGACAAAGATATTGTCTTTCACCTGCACTCTGTCGAAACATTAGACCCGGTAAATGTCTTTAGCGAGGAGTTCTTTGCAGTAAATGAACAGAACAACTTGGACCATGACTGTATACTGTACACATCACGGAATCGATGAGGGCTGGAAAAGACCCTTACGTTTTTTGAGAATCTTAATTTTGGTCCGATTTGCTTATCGGATGGCGGACGTGCCGACCCGCAGCGTTTTTGAAGATTTTTTTTTGACTGATTTCCCCTGAGGAATAAAAAAGTTCAAGTTAACTATAATCTGAAGGCCATGTTCGGGTAGAAATAGTCTCTCCCTCTTTTTTCTACACATGCTTTTCTACAAGTCAGCTTTTCTTCTGTCCGTATATGACAAACAACAATGTAATAAAAAAAAAAAGTTCAATAGTCTATTTTTGCTTTTCTCAGTGGAAAGACGGGAAGTGTTTACAATGTTGGGTCACGGCATAGTGGAGGTCTTGAATTTGCAACTTTGCTTTTCACTTGCTGAAAAATGAGTTCTGCTTTTTCAAATAACGTGGAAAAGTTGCTCATAGGTCATCTTTGCAGCAATGAAATCAAGGTTGAAGGGTTTTGTTATGCAACAACAGCCTTCCTATTCAATTCTACAAAATACAAAACCTCTATAAGTAAACATTATTATCTATATGGAAGACAGTTAAAAAATCTTTTTCGGGCAGTGCTTTTAAAGAGAGTACCGGAACTAGCGACAAGTCAATCCTCAGGGCCCTTCCCCACTCGGCGCTTTGACTTTTTATTGAAATATTAAATGTGAGGTCGATTCACAGTGACACATTGTAAAGACTGTCACTCCACTCAAAAAAGCACTGAAGTGAGTGGCGAGGAAGAGTGAGAGGAAGATGAATATTACGAGTTTATAGTGAGCTAGAAGAGACGAAGCAGAAGTTAAATAAATCCGCAGGTGTACGAAACGGCACGGCTAATTTATTATTTATCAAGTACAAATTAGATTGTATTGTTTTTAGTTGTATCTGTCTCCGATAGATTAGCAAATGAATATTTTACAAGTAGTCTAAAGTAGTAGTTTAGAATGCATCCTAATTAGGGTCATTAAATGATATTGGCTGATTAGTTGGACGTGATTCTATTTGTAAATGAGTGAAAACTATTTAAAAGTTGCTATAGACAAATAGGGTTGTACTTTCTTTTTATTCTTTATTTTTCTTCTACTTTTTATTTTTCTGCCAACTCACCACGACGGTATTACCAACATGGCCATTACTCTGCAGCTTAAATAAAACAGTCCGGATCATCATACCTCGAGACGGATTGTAAATAGTCGATGGCTGCGATAAATTTGTCACTTCTTAGACAGAGATAGGGCACGTTACCTTCGGAGGGAGCATATTTCACCTTTCCCTAGGGCGGATAAAATGCAGAGCACAGGGGCAACACAGCTTCGGTAAGTGAGGCCTTCTTTATGGCCTGATTAAGTCATCTGAGGCGAGCTCCAGAACAAGCCACGCAGCTTTATTTTGCTTCCCGTTGTGCGGCCGTGCAGGACACTAAAGAAAAAATGGCACCCATATAATTACATATAACCAAGCGCTAAGTAGGGACTGAGCAAAAATTTTTCCGAGGTATTTTCCCTGGAAGCTGCTCGGCCCATTATATCGCAAATCTTGGTGCCGTACCAAGAAAGGAACACGAGTCAAGTTGGAAAAACAGATGGCTAACAATTACCAAAGCGTAGTTTCATTGATGTTAAACGACGACGTGCGGCGCATTCACGAAACACGTCTTCAGATCATTGCCTTTCAAGCCGAGCCTATTAAGAACAAACACGAGCTCCAGTGATTAAGGATCCCCCCTCCCCCCCCCCTTAAAGCTGTTCCTCACAGTGTAGCGATGAACAGAATCATGTTCTGATGAAACGATGAAAATCGATCGTTTTTTAAATGTACCGTGAGGTGATATTGGGTTCTGTGTATATAGATGAGGAATGCACTCTGCATGCAAAAAAAACAAAAAAAAAATGTGTGTATCACAAAGAGGCACTTTGGCCTTCAGCCTGCATGTCCAGACTCAGAGGCTCCGGACGTGAAAGGTCCGATAGCTCGGCGGAACCAAAATACCAGAATAATATTTAGAGCCATACATGCTGCTGTTGATACAATTCCCAGTGGAGCTCATAAAAAGACTGGTTTGATGATATTCTATACTGGCCTGAAGATTTTTCAAATGTCAAGGTGTTGTGTGTCGCAAAAAGGTGGGCTCATGTTATGTGTCCTACAGGTTGCACTTGAATAATGAATCACCACTATTAATACTGTATTTATATGTAACCAGAGCCTCACTTAGTTCATATGCTACAAGGTGGCTCCCGGCCGAAAATCGTATTTGGTAACCAACGTGTGCGCTCCATGCTGGGCACGCTTTTTCGTGAAGTGTAGAACATTTGAATACCGTATTTTCCGGACTATAAGGCGCAACATTAATGCATCATGTCAGATTTTGAATCCAAATCAAATCATTCTCCATTTTATCTTTTTTATTTCAACTTCAGACGCAACAAATTACTTTATGATCACAAAATGATCCATAGCCTTTTTGATTCATGATTCATAGTCTTCAGCGGGCCTGATATGATTTCTTTCATGACACATTGCTTCGGCCAAGTTTAAATTTAGGAATTTAGTCCATATATAAGGCGCACCGGACTATAAGGCGCACTGTCGGCTTTTGAGAAAATTTTAGGTTTTCAGGTGCGCCTTATAGTCCGGAAAATACGGTACATGTGTTAAATCTTGACTGACCGTGGCATGGAATCACCAATTCTAGCAATAAGAGCTAATAAGAGACAACAAATTTCAGGTTCTCTCTCTCCCCCAACTATTTTCCTGCCTACTGTCTGTGGCAAACTGTATAAACCTGATTCCTGTCCTTACTTTCGCCCTCCCAAGGTAGCTCAGCTGAAGAGAAAAAGGATTTATATGTAATAAATGTTTTGACTGTGAACCACTCATGCTTTAGACGGGCACTGCTGGAGGTTTAACAACAGCCTGGGAGCGTAACCAAAGGATTCTGAAAAAGCTTGAAAATGGCACAAGCAACCCCCAGTGATGACAAAGTATAACATGCCACAACATGGTGTCGTTTAGTAGAACCACTCTGCTGATTAATCTCGTACTTATATGTGTGTGGTCGGTGTCAGTCGGACGTCGGGATCCGGCGAGCGAGGCTAACGAAGTGTTTGGATGTCACAGGAGGAATTGTGGGGGGGTTTAACTGATGTCATGCTAACTAGTTAGCCTGCTCCTCGCCATATTGTTAATTTTTTAAAATTAAAAACAGCACAATTTATTTATTTTTTTCAAAAACAAAAATCAACAAAGTGCCTTATAAGAATTGAAGTCTGGCTCATTTGATGTACTGTTTTTATTCTCCTCATGTGTCTTATAAGATCCTTATCATTTAGGTATAATTAATATTTAGGAGTACCGTATTTTCCGCACTATAAGGCACACTTAAAAACCTCAAATTTTCTTTATTCGTTATTTATTCTATGCGCCTTATAATCCAATGCGCCTTATATATGAACAAAGTTTTAAAATGGGCCATTCATTGAAGGTGCGCCTTATAATCCGGTGCGCCTTATAGTGCGAAAAATACGGTAAATTAAGCTTGCAAATGTAGTCTGTGGCAGATGCAAAGCATATTGATGGCATCTCACAGTGAGCGGCAAATCTTTCCCCATTGCCTTTCACCCAGTGGCCCGCTTGGCGATTTAATTTTGCTGAAGTCTTGGCAGATTAGCGCTACCTCTGTGCTACTGTCATGGAGAATGCGACCCAGGTAGGCAGTGAGCGGAGAGCTGGCACATTGATAAGGACAGCTGCTCTTGGGAGATTTCCCTGGAGAGAACGCTAAGACAGGGCAGGAAAAGACATGCCGGACGTCTGGTGACAACAGCAGCTACGCCTTCATTGTTGCACTCTGGCTGCTGTGGCAGACCTGCTTATTATCTGATAGGCAGCTTACAAGCTAGGACACCATCAACTTTTGTAGGTGCAATCAAAGAGCTTAGGGCTAACATTCTGATTGAAGTCGCTGGGCGAGGCAAAAACAGATCGGCGAGTAGATTGAGGAAAAAAATATTCCCCCCCCTTGGATTTTACTTTAGAGTCACATTGAAGAGTTTCCATTTCCCGGCATAGTTTTCAAAGTTCAGTGAAGAGAGTCAAGAAGGAAATGATTTTGACAAAAAGGTGCTTTTGTTTTCATTCATTCAACAGCGTCACAAAACACATAATAGACTCATCGGGGGAAGCCATTGTTCTACGACAAAGTGACATTTATCCTAATAGGTTCATGTTTAAAAACGCTCCCTGAAGTACAGGCAACTTTTGAACCCTCATTAGCATATTCTGCTTTTATCCAAAACAAAGAAATTGTTTTTCCTTTCCGATATGACAATAGCAGCGGCCAGACAATGCCTTTTATTCTGAAAGCCAGGTGGCAGCTTGGGTCTTTACTTGAGATCTGCCACTGTTCTTCCACAGCTTCCCACTGGGTTTTCCTTGACAGAAGTGGAAAGAGGAAGTGACTTTGATGAGGAAATGTTGCTCCTCTGTGGAAGTGTTGAGAGGCAACGGCAATACGATTTATTTGTCTGCATGCATCTCGCTAACAGATTTTTAAACAGGGTGATATTTTGTGAAAAGATCTGATTTTTAAATTATTCTAATTAAAATAGGTTGAAATTTAGGAAGCATGGACAGAGGTCACTTTGCAAAATAAATAAATAAATAAATAAATAAATAAATAAATAAAATGTATGCACTGGCTATCTGATTCTCAAACAGGGCGATATTTTGTGAAAAGATACATTTTTAAATTATTCAAATTAAAATAGTCTAAATTTAGGAAGCACGGACAGAGGTCACTTTGCAAAAAAAAAAAAAAATTCTCAAACAGGGCGATATTTTGTGAAAAGATACATTTTTAAATTATTCAAATTAAAATAGGTTGAAATTTAAGAAGCACGGACAGAGGTCACTTTGCAAAAAAAAAAAAAAAAACTTATTATGCATTTTACTTCCCTGAGATGCAAACGACACTTATTCAGCAAAATGGCACTTTATATGGCTCATTCATGTGAATATGAAACCACCTAAAAGACATTATCCCGTACCTCTTATGGTTCATTCTCAAGCACTGAAGTTCCCCCTTAGGAAACATTTTTTTTTTGTACTCATTTTATAACTTTACTAAATGGCTGCTCATTACCTCCCTCGGAAAGGTTGTACATCTTGCATAAAAAAGACCGCTGACAGATTAATGAATTTAAGTGAGGCTTTTATCCTCATCTGTCACATAATTGAAAAATATAAACACTAAGGTTTACGTTTCGCATATTCCATTATAGAAAGGCGACAAACAGGTTTACGCATTTCTGTACATCACGCTGTGCTTGTTCAAGTCTTAGGGTGGAGTCATTTTTATGCCTAATAATCTTTCATCCTCAGGATTCTGCAGTTATTACTGCTCGTGGGCTGATATTTCATCTCCCTGTGGAGTTTTCATTCCAGCACTCTAAAATCATTGCGGGTTGATTGGTATTCATGTAGGCCTGCTGTTTTAATGCAAAGGGGCCTTTTGTGAAAGTATATTTAGTGAAATGATTGTTTCACACGCTGCATTGTCGAGAGGAAATAATACCTGATGTTTAAAAGCCCTTTATGGATGTTATTTATGGCAAGGTGTGGATTTCATTTTCATGCAATGCCATCTTGAAAGAATTTTTACAACTTACATGAACTTGATATCTGTGTGGGTATATATATTATGTTTTTTTTTTTTTTTTTTTCCCGGGAGGTGGTTCTACTTTAATCCCCCGGCTTGTATGGGCACAGGCAGGTCTTTGATCGGATCCTGTTTGATGAGCGATATTGACACGACCACGTCTGCCGCAGCTTCATCTGTTGCCACCATCCAAGTCTGCATTTGTTTAGTTTAACAAGATTAAAAGAGCCGTGGATGGATGTGTCAGATATCTGGAAATACTCCCCCTCCGTATAAAATAAAAGCGAGGATTCACCTTCCCGCCATGGCTTGATCGCTGATGCATCTGAAGAAGAGCTTGGCTTTTGCTTAAAGTCGGTTTCATTGTCTCCTTTGTGGCTGAGTGACATTTGGAATCTGGGATAATGTGCTAATGATGCAGTATTTTCATGTAGCTTGCTCCTCATAGCAGTTGTCTGGTTTGCTTTCATGGGTAATTAGTGGTTGATTCAACCCCAAGACAAATAGCAAAAGATTTGACGTGTCCAGTAAAAGTCATCTCTGTAGAAGAACTACACTCAAAATCCAATGCTTAAATTTTATATTTTAATTTGTGTCAACTCTGAAATATCAAAGCCCGGGCCAGAAACTGAGTAGAATTATAAATTACTCAACGAAATCAAAAATAAAGAACACTTGAAACACAACTGAGGGCTATTTTTTCTTTTGCTTTCCTTTCTTTTCCTCTTCAAGCCAGGAGCTATATTCTGCCAGCAATTTAATATGTGAAAGAAAGGAGGGATCTGTATTTTCATAATCGTATGATAAGGAAAGGGATTAAGCATAAAGAAGGATTAATTTGCTTAATCTGCCAATATGGTGGACCAACAACCTACCCCCTAGAAAGTGAGATGTTCTCTGGCTTGTAATAACCCGAGTTTACCCAATTATTATTTAACTAGAGAAACTTTTTTTGGGGAGATTTTTCTTTTTTTTGCGTTGAATTTACCTTCACAATTTTACAAAATTATTAAATATCAATGGGAACTGACACGACCCATCAAAAACTGCTCCATGTAGCAACAGTTGCTAACTTTGCAAGACACAAAAGAACACGCAAAGTAATTTACCTCCATTTCCAATCAACTTTTCCATTTCAAGCGACAATCATCTTAAAGCTTTCTGCTTTATGAGGTGCATAATAGGCACTGATCTCTATCTGCATTAAGGAGGGAAGATGGAGGTGATTAGAAGTTGATGCTCCCTCAGGCTCGGGATTATGGTAAATATACTGCTGGTCTCCAGCGACCATTAAAAAGAGCTTCTTCATCCCCTTCCAAGTGACTGAATTTTAGTGGACCCTGAAGGTATGGCAACATCAGCCACCAATGTTGTTTATGGTCTGCAGGGAGTTTTTTTGCAAGTGAGGTGTTGAATGAACATGACCACCAACCATCACGGTCACCGAATTCCGGCTGACTATCACAAAATGTAATTCATGGCCGAATCTGCTCAGATTAATATAAATATTGGTGTCTAATTGGTTGGAGTCGAGACATATCCATTGCAAATCAAATTCACGCTTCAGCTGAAGGTTTTGTTTAGTATTCAATTCGTTTTATGGCCATAATTAATATGTTAAAGCTCTTGCTTAATATAGAAGATAAAAATACTGTAAAATCGAATACTTTCATTGAAATTATAATTGTATTAATGAGTGTTAAAATGGAGATTTGCTGAGAATAATTGGATGGTTTGATTGTTGAATGGATGGAGAAACTCATCATTGTTATTTATTCAGGAATTTATTTGTGTATAGTGTGCAAAGACAATATTGAATGTGACCCAAACAAAGAATTCAATATATTCCCCGGGTGCGTTAAAATAAATACATTATAGCCAAATATATAATATCCAGGCAAAACAAAACACATCCCCATCTCATTACTTTATGCTGGGCGACCAACATATTGCTTTTTGCGCAGAACAAATACAAATAAACAAAATGGCCTCCGTTTCCTCCGAGATTAGGTCGACGACGCTACTGTACATGGTAAAATGTCAAAAACCAAAATCTTAGTATAGTATCCGCCCGACTAAATCTTTTATGAAGGTGTCATTTCTTATTCATAAGAACTTGCTATACAATTTCACGATTAGGATATCCACAAGTGACAAGACGGGTCCTTGGTGTGTGACCTTGAGGTTAAACTTGTCTCAGACAAAGCTTGCTTACTGGTGGGTTTCCCGCTCATGGTTCAGCTAGTGTGGTAATAATCTGTTTTGTATGCTGCTGAGTGAAATATGATGTATGAGCTTTTTCAAATGAGTTTAAAATGGATATCTCTGAGCAAAGATAATCATTTCTGTGTCTTTTTAGCTGGAAGACGGCGGAAGGTGCAGTTGAGCCGGATGGATATTATGCTGATTTTCGGCAAACCAAAGGGTAACATGGGGGGGAAGTCAATCTTCTATTTCATTGTTATCTGTTTATATTTATTTTATATTATTTTTTTTTTGGTATTTATTATATTTATTTTTTATCCATCAACCAATCTGAAAGGCGCTCAATTTAATTCCATGTATTTGAATGTAATGTGCGAATTTGACTTTTTTTTGTTTGTTTTTACGAGTCACGAGCTAAACCGTGGTTTCAGCAATATGCAATATAAATTCAGCCGAGATCTGCCTCCCTGCAGACATTTTGATTTGTCATAGCAGGAAAAGCACAGGCGAGACTGACAGAATTAACCTTGGCTCGCTTTGAAGGAAGCCAAACTCATGAGCCATCATTATACACAATAGTGGCATCATATATATATTTTTTTTAATTATTGTTTGTTTGTTTTTAGCACAGCCCACACAAAAAAAAAATCATCTTTGTGGGATGGGCTCAGTTTATTATTATTATTCGTGCATCTATGATCAAACGTTCTTTTCAAAAAATGTCAGACAACAATAACAGTTATGTGATAAAAAAAAAAAAAAAGTGGTTTAACTTAGGTGAGCTATTGTTAGAGTCTTTTGTGCCAACTTAATCCCTCTTCATACATGGGGGATGAGAGGATGGTCAGGGCGGAAACATTTTTAATTTGGAAATGGTACAGGAGCAACACAGTTGTGTTTTTTTTTTTCCCCCTAGAGCTTTACAAGGAAATCTTCCTCTAAGCTTCAAACACATACAACAAACCAGTTCTTTGATTGTGAATTATAGTAAAAGCCTCCTTCCGCTACTCCAACTTGACTACTGATTAGATATGGTGAGTACATGAGATTAATAAGGAACTGTAACTACCTGAAAATAATTTTTACACGTTAAAAAAATAAAATAAAAGTTGATAACATAGCTCGCTGTGATTGTTTAGTTGCAACATTAATATAAAAGCAATATAAAATATGCCATGAAGAAAAAAAAAAAAATCTAAATTAATTTTGGTTTCTTTTTGTGTCTCCGAGAGGTTTGTCTTTGCCGTGGCCTTTCCGCATCTCATTTTATCAACTGTCAAAAACCACGCTGTCCCCATTTTATCATTCTCCCATGAAGCGCTTTGAATTCTCATCTCAGTGTTTCACAAAGCACAAAAAAAAACTGTCACAATTACACTCCATCTTTTTTTTTTCTGTCTTTAATCAACATTAGCTGTGCATATAAGGAAGTGGGGGGGTTGCAGTCTAAATACATAAACCCTCCAAATTATTCTGTGTGAATAAAAGTAAAAAAAAAAGTCTGGAATAATCTTTAAAGTCCTCATTTGACTAAGTGCAAGTTGGAAGAATGGTTCCACTTGTGAGCAAGGTCAACTTCTTTTAGCCAGCTAGCCCCGCTGTGACACTCCCTTGCGTTACTAATGAGACAGGAGCGGCGAGGGGGCTCCGTGTGGAGATAAACAACCTGGCAGTGTCTGCCCCCGAGGGTTTCTCCCCGGGCCTTGGGTCCTTTTTTTTTTTCCGCCCATTAGAAGTATCCAGCTGCCGTTTTATTGCATAAAGCCAAAGTCGACTGTGTTTCCACAAGTTATTGGTGCTCAAGCGAAGACAAAACTAAAGCACTCAGAAGAGCACGAACCTTTGATTAAGGTTTAAAAATGTGAATCACAAGGACATGAACTTGAGGCGTTTTACCTCATTTTAGCCATTTAGGATTTTACATAAGCATAAATGTAACCCTGACATGAACACACTCTAAGTTGATATCATTATTGATTTCTTAAAATATCAATATTTCCCCCATCACATAATGGGAACTTTGAGTTGTTGAGATGTTCCTTCACTGATCAATTTTGATGGCAGCATGTTTGAATCTACAGTGAAGTCAAAGACCTTTCAAAATTGCACCTCTTCTATAAATCCAGGTGAGAAGCACGCAACCTCTACCCTGCAGTCAGACTATTCTCCAAGCTCGGAGGGGGCATGTCCATGGGATGAAAGGGGAGAACAAGCCATGGCACTCAAGCAGCAGGGAACTTTGGACTGAAGCTGTGGAGAAAAAGGCCACCATTGATTTCCCTCCACTGCCTGAATCATATTTTCCCAAATTATATTAGATTGCAATTTTCAAAGTAGAAAAGTTACCCCAAAACATACTCATAAACTACTCTAGTTGCGGAATCTTTGGATCGCAGAAGGGAAATAATTACCCAGTCTGACTTCTGTTTTGCTTGCATAATAAATACCCCAGCGATAAATTGAGGCGAGTCTTTGGCACTCTGAAAGACAATGAGAAGGAGGACCTTTCGCGAGCATAAAAGCTCCAGTCAGCAGCGCCGTAATTGCTTTTCATACGGCAAATTTGCTTTTACTTTCCCCGTTAATGAAATTAAACCGGAACATTCTTCTCACAATCAGCAGAGCAGTAGCCCTAAATGTCAGCGGCTCCTGGATTTCTTCATTCAATTTGAGCAAACACCCAGGAGAGAGAGAGAAGAGGGGGGGCTATATGGCATGAACTGATTGACAGAGTTCCATTACAGGGGCTTATCAGACCCCTGTCTGCAATTATCTAGGTTCAGTAAGGAGGTGGGATTTGATTTTGTGCCAGGATTATAGTCAGGAAGATGTGTGTTGAAAGGGCTCCACATTATGACCCTTCTCTAATTTTCATTTGCATTCTCTCTACCGCACTAGTTTGCAATGTTCTGGTCAGAAGAAGTATTTTGTTGTTTATGTTAGTAAAGTTAGGTGTTGAGGTTTTATTATTTTTCATCTGTGGCAATTGAGAATTCTGATGTATACGTTTATTTTGACTGATGCAAACTAATAAAATTCCAACATAGTTCATTGGCATGAAGTTTTATTCTTTAATTTATTCATTGCTGTTGTTTATTCATTATCTGTGCCTTCTTATTTTGACTTTTTGTATTGTTTACTCGAATGTGTAATATGTCTTGTCACCGTGGGATAGTAGGAAACGCAATTCCGATCTCCTTGACGTGAAGAAATTGACAATAAAGCAGATTTTGAAGATACCACAAGATGGCGCCAATATTTTCATTAGACATGGCTTTGGCCTGAGGGAAAAAAACAACAAATAGGCAAGTATATCGAGGAATAAGACTGCCACCTAAAAGACTGTAGAGTCTAAATATATATTTTTTTTTATCTAAAATTCTCACACAGACCAACCCAACCACTTGACTCGAATCTCTCTTGCAGTCGGTGCATTTTCAAGCAAGACGTTCAGTTGCGGTCAGCACAATTACAACAGGCTGAGTGCAGCGGCCGTTTAATAGATTGGGGAAATACTGTAGACGTTTCAAGTCTCAGATGCAACCAGTTGTTGAAGGACAGCCATGCCTTGCAAATCACTCAGCGGGAGCAAAGGGGGCATGTTAGACTCCGGTTGGGTCAGCAACACTGAGCACCATACTAAGAACCTCATTACAGTGGGGGAGAATGTGCAAATCGCCACAATCAATTACCTCTTCATTCATGAACCCCAAGTCGGAACATGACATTTCCATGAACAAACAGCTCCACAAAACCCACAAGGACTGTACAGAATTTACACATAATGCCACGGGGATGGTATAATGCCATCAGACGTTCCCCAAGAGGTCTCTCTGCAGTAAGGACGAGAGTATGAAATGTAAATGTTTTTTTTTTTGTCTCGCAATATAAATATGTATTTGAAATGTATTTCCATAATGACTTTGGTTTGGTGCGCATATGGAGCGTTTGCCTTCCCTCAGCATGTCAAATGAGCTGCGCTTGCTTCTGCCTCTTTCATGAACTCTCCCGAGCGGCTCCGTGCGCTAACGCTAAACGTGACGGCTCCAACCCAGACAGATGGGAGACTTAATTTACCATTCAAATTTGGTTATCCAGTTTTTAAGATTACCATCTAATAAGTTCAATTAAATTGTTGTAAAATAATTAAACAAATTATTATTTAAATTATATATACTATTATATATATTATAATATATAGACTATTATATATATATTGTATTATTTAATATAATTAAATGACAAATAATATAATTACAACTTTAACATAAGATGAACCGACAATGTGGATCTTCCGATTAGTACAGAAATTCCACTTTTTTAAATCCTGCTTTACAGGAAACGTCAATAGTGTTGTTTTGCTCATCAATAAAGACATTTCCAGCTTATGTTACAAAAGAATGGCGGCTAATTATCCAAGGTTGATAATATTGACAAGACGGTTGTGCTGCAGATGATGCCGACACCAGCGCAAAGTGAAAAAGATATGTTTGAATAATTGATGAAATAAAATTACGGCAAAAAAAAATCATATTTAAAGTGACTGTGTTTAACTCAACTAAATTATACATATTTATACACGTGAGTAAGAAAAAAAACTCAGCAAAATGGAGAGCGAGCTGAGACGCTTTGAGAAAGATGACGGGGGAGAGAGAAAAAGGTTCTTCAAATAAAGCCTGCTAATGAGCTGGCGAGAAATTTACACAACTTGATGACTAAGGATCGGAGGCAATTACCCGCGTGCAGCCCAAGCTTTCATCTGCCATGACAATGCCAACCAATCCGTCCCTGTCGGGTGAGGTCAACAGGAAACCAAATTTTAAAAAACACGAACTATTAGTCGAAATCCTGTGAGCAACATTTACAGCCAAATATGGTCATGGAGCTGCTATGGTAAAAATAAAGAGTCGTGCAAAAAAATACAATAAATTATAATTATCGACACTTTTATTTTATGACGATTCCCTAAAAGCTAGCTTGCGCCTGGCTTAACATGCAACTTGCCCCCCCCCCCTTCGAATGACATTACTAAAGCCATTCAAGGACTTTGCTTCATTTTGAGTGAAAGCATGTCAGATATGATTGATTTGGATAGCATAATGCTTGCCAGGAGTTGCACACAACTGTCATGGAAATAGGTTGACAGCTGGGCCAGATACTTTATCAGTCTTATACAAACAGATTTATCCGTGGCGCCGAGCCTGTGATTGTATTAAAATATGTATCAGGGGGGCTTTAAAGGAAACTGTTTGTGGACGTGGAGAAATTTGCATTGTCGCCTATATGAAGATCTTTTTAAGCGGTGACGATTTGGTCGTGGTATGCTTTTAGCTTAGAAATATAACTATTCGGGAAAAATAAATTTAAATACATTTTGTCTTTGCTCTCGGAATCCACACTATTCATAATCCTGTGCTCATGCACACATCTCCACTAGCACGTCTATTTAATCCCAATACTCGATACTGACCCCAGGTGGTCTAAGCGGGTCACTAGGTGAAGAGGGAAATAAAACAACTATTTTATAGCGCTCAGGGATGGAACACTTAGAAAAGTCTCGCGTTCGATTGGAGTCATATGAAGTGACCTCGACTTTATTATGAGCACTATACAAATGCCATCAAGCCAATGAAAGCAGATATAAGGGAAAGCTTTCAACTAAAACCCATCAATTGGCAATTTTTTTTTTTTTTTTATCATAAACTGATTTTCAAGACAATATGCAGGATATTTACCGGAACTTAAATTAAATCATGCGAATGCTATGAACCAGATATCTGGAGCCACGGTGTCTGACTTAAAACAGTCCATCAAATCCATCAGCCATGACGGAAAAGATTACGCTAACTGGTCTTGAAATAAAGCTAACTCCGGAAAATACAACTTGGCTATTATTGTTGGGCATTTTATTTGTTTTATTGATTAGCACCTTGAGGACCTCATAGCTTAATTCTGTGTGACATCAGTTCAAATGAAGTTAAAGCTTTCTGACATGGAGATGATTAGCAACAATAAGAAGCCGTAATTTAAAAGCGTAGAAGTGGTTTGTTTGTGTCGCCGTGTGTCACAACCAATAATTGCCACGGACGACATCATTTATACAAATGATGACAAATCTAAATTTAGAGATTTCCTCTCTGAAGTACAAATCACTTTTTTACGAGAGCCGAGTGTCATTCGTCAGAATTTCAACGTGATTATGCAAACAATGATTGACAGTTTAAATAACATTCTTTGTTTAGGAAAAAAAAAAAAAAACTTTCAAAAGTGGGCACATTTACATAGCCATCAGAGAAGATGAGCAGCTGCTCTCACCAGGACGTCAACATCACGACGTTCACCGATTTGGTGTAATCAGTAAAACGAAAGGAGGAAAAGTAAAGTGCTGCTAGATACTTTGCAGGTTTAACTACAGTACTTGAATAATTTATATAAAAGTATTTTACAACATGTTCATTTTGTCATATTTAATTCTACAGATTTTGTGATATAGGTTTTGGTTAACTTTGTCTTAGTAATGGTTCAGCAACAGTACATTTCACCACCTGCTATATAAGTAGAATTTATGTTACAGTATGTTTTTTAGAGCATGCTATATAAGGAGATTTATATGTCGGGGTGCACCAAATACCTTTTATGATTCTTCTGACTTTTGTGTTTTCTGTAAGAGAGACAGAGAGAAAAATATAAGTACAGCAAAATATTTTAGCTTAGACAATTTGCACAAAACTGGATAAGAAATTGTCATTTGGTCAAATTCGGTGGATAATTTTTTTTTTCAAAATAAAAGTAACATTTAAAAAAGAAAAGGCATTTTTTGGCGGGTAACAAAACAACTTTTGTTGAGATTGAACCCTCCAGCCCGAGTCTTCGACATGTAAACCGTGCATGGCGTTGCCATTTGACACTTTCTTCCTTTCTTTTGGCATTTCTAATTTGAACCAACGGAAGCATGTGTCAGTCTCCGCCAATCCTGACTGCCCATCTGGGTTTTCATTACAGGGCTGGATTGCACAGCAGCGGGAGATAAATTGGTTATGTCTAAAGTCAAATTATATCCAAGACTTTGCAATTCAATTCACTGATCGGAAAAGGGGAGAGAAATCTGTTTAAAGGCATGTTCCAATCTAGCGCCTGCAGTAAAAGATACGTTTACAAAAGATGTAACCTCCAAATTGCCTTCTACTCGACACATGAATGGCAGGTTTTACCGCCATTCATGTCGTGTTTGATGGGAAACGGGATGTTCTGGTAATTATTTGACATCTACAAAGCTGCTATTCAATAGCCTGGAACCAACTGGCCCTCAGGATGTGACTAATTTTTTTTCAAGTTGGCAAAGTTAATTTAGCTTTTAACACATTTTGGATGCTTCTCATCTAGTGACCCAGATTAGGAACCCTTAGTTCTATTTTCAGATATTACAGGTTGTAATTTACATGATCAGTTATAATTTCACACTGCACTTCAAATATTGTGCTGATTCAACACTTTCAAAATAATGTCAGCTAGTCATTTTGTGACAATGAATTATGAAATAACTCGTTGAAAATACTTCTGTACTGTCCAGTCATGCTGATGATGACTTTTCCCCATCAGTCATGGAGGTGACTATCTCCTGGGGTACAAGTAGAGGAAAGCTTACTCATCTCAAGCGTTCATGACTCATGACCCCTCCATGCTCACACCCTCCAATGAGTTGTGGGACTGAGCAATCCCCTGAAAGGATCCGATAAAAGATGGAAGCATCACCAGAGGTTTCCGTAAGACAGGTCGGAGTTCAAATGCCGAGACGTGCGAGACCCGTTGGGTTCCAGCTAAGTCCCACCTCCACACGCATCATCCATTGTCAGAACCACGGCAGCCTATTGATAGGATGCATTGATTTCCTGATTAATGGACCTTTCCGCCATTGGTGTTCACCGCCGCCGACATCATTTTAATGTGTGCGTGATCGATAGCTCCATCAACACTAAGAATATCCCGCCGTCAAGCTACGGGGGGTTTGTCTGGCCATGTGTGCATGTTTAGATCCAAAAGGGCACACGGTATTTGTATGATAATTTATGCAAAGGAGAATATGAATGAATTTTTGGGAAAACATTAACTCCCAAAAAAGTGTCAAAACACTTACACAAAACTGCCCGCAGTATAAAACTTGCTATTAGCATCCGATGGCTAAGCAAGTATAAAATAAGAGCAGGGATGAGTTGAACCTCACATTGATGTCAAGAGCACCCCGCAATAATCGCCCTCCTCGCACCGCAGCATGCGATGCAGAGAGAAATAATGGGCAACGTGAGATGACTGGACAATAGAGGAGAGAGTAATTGGAAGTGCTGCTGTGGGTGTCGCGTTTCTCAGGAAATGGGATTATAAGGAAACATCTTTTACATCTACTACATGTCATGATCAGCCGGGTGTATTGCATGTTTAAATATAAGAATGATAATTATATACTGTATTTTTTGGACTATAAGGCGCACCTAAAAAGCTCAAATTTTCTCAAAAGCCGACAGTGCGCCTTATAGTCCGGTGCGCCTTATATATGGACCAATTTCCTAAATTTAAACTGGCCCGAAGCATTGTGTCATGAAATCAATCATAAGTGGCCCGCTGAAGACTATGAATCATGAATCAAAAAGACTATGGATCATTATTTTGTGATTATAAAGTAATTTGTTGTGTCTGAAGTCGAAATAAAAAAGATAAAATGGAGAATGATTTGATTTGGATTAAAAATCTGACATTAATGGTGCGCCTTATAGTCCGGTGTGCCTTATATAAGGACAGAATTTTAAAATGGGCCATTCATTGAGGGCACGCCTTATAGTCCGGTGCGCCTTATAGTCTGGAAAATACGGTATGCTTTAAATTGATCAAATCCTTGGGTGTTGTAGGTTTAAAAGTGCCCCCCGTAATTTAAACCCAGAGGTGGTTTGACTCTTTCATATTGGCTTTAAAGAGTCTTTATGGATGGAGCCCATAGCGGGACACCAAGTTGAGATTTTCAAGCTACCTTGAAGCAACCCGAGTCGTTGTGTTGACTATTCATGGGGGCCCCGTGCCTGAGGCCGTTTGATTGAAAAATTCTCATCTGTAGCTTCTAGAGAAGTGGGCTGCTGAGTGGCAGAAAGCTTCCAGGTGACACCTGTAAGGGGGTCTTTGGAATATGACTCCCCTGGAGCAATATTATTTTCCATCCTCAATCTTTTATGTTATTTCTCAGTCATCGGAATAAGGTGAAAATCCACTTTTAGTTTCGAAGCAATGTCCAAATGTGCCTTCCACTTTCAAATTTGGTTTGGCTTGGCAGTGACCGATTGGATGTTGTGAAAGGTCATGTGATACAACTGGCGATTTTCAGATTTCAAAATGATAGCAAAATTAATTGCCAACGCTCAGCCAGTCATTAAAAATAGATACAGAATCTGGCACACCGGCCGATTAGATTACATTTGCTCACGTCGGCCATTGAGAAAAGCAAAATTGCACGACTGCTACATTATTCAACATTTCGCTGAATGGAAAGTGACATCGAAGTGGACTGTTCACTTGCCGAGAAGCATAATATGCATAAAGACAATGCATAGTTTGAAAATAAATGTGGAGATATGATACGTTATTTCCCATTTATGTTGGGTCATTAAATTTTACACCGATAAAGCTTGTTTTGCATTCTCGGTAAAATTCACCTAAAAAATAAATCAAAAGTGGAATTTATTATATTCTGTGAGTTTGTGAACGTGCTCACATTTCTTTCCAGTGTGTGCTTCATCATGCTGTGTAGAATTGGATCTATTTTAATGAACCAGCATATGATACAAGCAAATTATTATGTGGAGGAAATTTTATATCTCTTACATTTTATTTTACTTCCCACATTTTTAATTCTGATTCCATAGTTGATTGTTTTTCTATACAGCAAATAATATGACTTCTATCAGTCGTTACGAACATCAGATCATTTCCAAGTCTAGCAAACATTTTGTTTTGGTTACATTCCAAAGTACAATAAAATTGTGCTGAAGTCATTGAGCGATCATGTCAAGCTGTCAGCATCCAAAGAGAGCTTGGAAAAGCTTTATAGTCTCCATTAAGAAAACTTTCTGGTCAGATTATTTGCTGACTAAACACACTAAGCTTTCCAAAGAGCCCATTAGAAATCGTTTGTGATCACAAAGTGTAAAATAGGATTTATCAGGAGCCGACTGAAAATCTGAATGGATTTTAACGTTCCAAAAAAAAATAAACGTATTGTCTTTAGAGTTATTGTCATAACTGAGTGATTTTGATCTAACTGTTCCATGACATGGTTTACAGGCAATAATTCGAGGTAGATTATTGCGTGCCTTTGCTGTTCTGAGAAAGTCAGAGGTGCGGACAAGCACCGTCAGCTCTTTTCAGCTTCAGATCTCTGAATCACAACTTCATTGGTTGTTAAGTGTAGCATATGGATTGCCGCTCGCCCATTCAAGCAGCTCTCTTCCTTGCGCAATAATCAAGGTATTTAAAAAAAATAAAAAGTGCTTGCCTACCACAGTGAAATGTCCAGCCTGGTTATTTCCATAGGTGACAACAGCATCAACAATGAAGAAGCACAGA